>NW_017727831.1:230438-238073 GCF_001865875.1 Lupinus angustifolius | reverse complement strand
CGATTACTCTAAGTGAATTTTAAATTCACTGTTGGACAGAGCATTTGGGTAACCGATAACCTAATGCTGTAACCGATTATTGTGAGTTGTTGCATGAGATTTTCAAATTCAAAGTGAATGAGTTTCAACCCAATAGACATGGTTTCATTCTAATCAATTCCTACCCTTTCCAAGAGGCGTTTTTGTTGGTTGGAAAGCCTATATAAAGGCATTGAAACTCATAATCACTACACACAACTTTCATACAACTCTGACACAATTCTGAAACATTCTCTCACTATTTTTCTGCACTTTTGCACTCAGTTCTTAAACTTTCAAAAGAGAATTTGTCTGAGTTACTTGAAGTAATTGTTTCAAAGTTTTACAAACTTATTGAGCAATATTACTTAGTATACAAGAGAGTTATTGGATTGCAAGTGATATTACATTTCATACTTGTAAAGACAATCCAAGCCAGTGTTGTATTTCTTCATTCATTGTAAATACTTTCTTTCACGGGGTGTGATAAGAAAAGGGGTAGAGTTACTTGGAAAGATGTTTTCCAAGGTGATAAGTATTAGTGAGTGTGTAAGGTACATAGAAGTCTTGGGATGAGATATTGTAATTACAACTCATAATATTTAGTGGAAAATCTCTTGTACTGCAAGAGTACTGGATGTAACCTATGGTGGACAAGAAGGTGAACTAGTATAAAATTATGGTGTACTCTCTTATCCCTTTATCTCTTCAATTATTTACTTATTATTTTCTGCAAATTATTTCTGCTGCTCTTAACTCTTGATATTGCAGAAAAAGTGGCCATAATTTTAAATCAACTAATTCACCCCCTCTTAATTGCAATCTCAGTCTTACACTTATATGTTGAAGCTTGGTTACAAACATTGTGAGTATGATTGTGGTGTTAATGTGAAAAGCCTTGATGATGATTCTTTTATTTTTTGTTACTATATGTTGATGATATGCTGATTGCTGCTAATCATTTTGGTGATATCAATGAGTTGAAAATCATGCTAGGTACTATGTTTGACATGAAAGATTTAGGGGTTTCTAGGAAGATTCTTGGGATGGAGATTCACATGGATAAGGGAGCAAAAAACTATGGCTCTCCCAGCAAGGCTATGTTGAAAAGATCTTAGAGAGATATGATATGAGCAATGCTAAAGTAGCGAGTACTCCATTGGAAAATCATTTCAAGATTTCCTTAGATAAGTATCTAAAGACAAATGAAGAGAACAAGTACATGTCAAAGGTTCCATATGCTAGTGTATTGGGTTGCTTGATGTATGTTATGGTTTGTACTAGACTAGACTTGACACAAGTAGTTAGTCAAGTATGGAAGTACATGTCTAAACCAGGGAAACAACATTGAGAAGCAGTCAAATGGATTTTCAAATATTTGAAGGGTACTACATGTCTTGATATTATGTTTGGCAACCAACAGAGTAGGTCTTCAATTACTAGTTATGTTGATTCAGACCATGCAAGAAATTTGGATGATAGAAGGTCCACAACGAGGTTTGTATTCACCCTTGGATGTGGACCAATTATGTGAAGATCATCAGTTCAGTTTGTTGTTGCTATGTCCACAAGAGAAGTAGAGTACATGACAACTGGTGAAGCTTCTAAGGAAGCCATATGACTTATAGGGATGGTAAATGAACTAGGCATTGAGCAAGTTGGAGTTCCGCTGCATTTTGATAGTTAGAGTGTTATCTTCTTGGTAGCTTATGAGAATATACTATTGCAGAAGTTCACACTTCAGAAAATGTAGTTGATATGTTAACCATGCTGGTTACTATGGACAAGTTCAAGCATTGCCTGAGCTTGCTGAACATTCACTATTGCTAGACTATGGAGCGCCTCAACCCAATGGCAGAAGATGGAGATTGATATATTCATCAAGGTGGAGATTGTTGTGCAATGACTCATATTATCTAGATAACAACAATACAAGTTATGAGCTTGGGCTGATATATATGGGTTGGAGTAGATGACTATATATTTATGTTATGTAAACCTAATGTAATAAGGAGAAGAATAGTCAAACACAAATCCTTATTCTTTAATAATACATATTGGTAATCTCTCAATGCTCTCAGGGATATATGCACAATTGGCCGAATCTTGTTACCAAATCCATTGTGTTATTTTCTTTTCTCTATACTATTTTACTATTTGATTGCTTGCTTGTTCCCAATAGTTTTGAATGATATAAAATGGTCAGAGGCAATGCAACTTAAGATTAGTGCCATCGAGAGAAAAAATACAAGAGCTAGTGACTCTGCCAGCACATGCTAGGAAAATTGGATTGAAGTGGGTTTGAAAAAAGAAATTGAATAAAGAAGGCAACGTTACCATGTACAAGACCCAATTTGTTGCAAAACGATATACACAAACAAAAGAGTAGACTATACTAATGTGTATGATTTGGTAACTCGACATGATACAATGTGAATCTGGTTGGTAGTGGTAGCGCAAAAAGTATGGAATCTATACCAACAAGATGTGAAAAAGGGCCTTATTATATGGATAAAGGAAGAAATAAGTATACATTGATCAACCTGAGGGCTTCATCAAACAAGGAGAGAAGACAAGGTGTATATGCATAACAAAGCTTGATATGAGCTAAAGAAGATGCTAAGAACATGGTGGTTTATCATGATTGAGAGGTACTGCTCATAACAATACTTTATTCATCAAAAAATAAAAGAAATATTAATCAAAGTGAATTTTTATGTTGATGACTTGATATATGCTGGTAACGATGAAGAATTACGTTCAAAGTTGAAGAGTTAATGAAGAATGAATTTGAGTCAATTGACCTTGGCAAAATAAGGTTCTTCCTTGGAATTTAAGTAAGTCAGAGTGCAAATGGAATTCACCAATACTAAAAGAAACGAAGATAAGATCGAAAAAGATTCAATATGTGGAATTTTAATTTTGTCAAAAATCCAATAACATGTGGACATACTTTGTTAAGAGAAGTTGGGGAAGATCTCCATATAACCTTGTACAATTAATTAGTAGGAAGTCTGATGTACCTAATAACTACACATCTGGATATGATGTACATAGTGTGCTTGATCTCATGCTACATGGCTAATCCAAAGGACAAACACATTTAGATTTATAAAATAATCTTGAGGTATTTAGAAAGGTTTGTTAGATTTAGGTTTTTTTTATAGAAGAGTGATTGCTTTGAATCTTTTGGCATATACAAACAGTTATCATGTAAGAGATTTGGATGAAAGAAATAGTACTTCAAGGTATGTCTTTTTCCTTAGTGAAACAATGTTTCCTAGAACTAGAAGAAGCAAGCTATTATCTTATCTTCTATATAAAAGATGAATATGTGGTAGCAACCTCATGTGCTTGCCACTGTTTGAGTGAAGGATGTTCTTGAATAGATTAGATTTGAAAATTGTGAGTGTATCAATATTCTTTCTGAAATCATGTGATACATTAGATGACTAAGAATATTGATGTCAATTACTATTATTTACATGATTTTAAAATCATGGAATGGTGAAGTTAGTTTTTCGTGGAATATGATGAGGGTGAAATTATGTTACATTTGCATTGCATTTAACTTGCCTTTTAGGACATAATTAAGACTTTAGAATTATTTTTAGCTTTTATTTCTCTTTGTTCGGGTTGAGTAGGTGTTTTTGGCTATGTTGTGCAGTTTGGACGGATTGAAGCTAAGAAGAGTAGAGATTAGGTGCAACAAGATGAAATCCAGTGTTGAGGCTATATGAAGACCAATTGAAGGGTCAAAAGAAGTCGTGGATGTTATATTTTATTATAATTTTTTTATATTTGTTTTGTTGGGTTTAGCCCAACATTTTGTAATTAGGATAAATGAGGGTTCTCTCTCAAACACTTTACACTTTACATTACAGTTCTCTAATTTAGAATTTCGTATTCCTTTCTCTATCATGAGTGAGTAATTCCCTTTGTTTCTAGAATTGGGGCTATGCCCTTTTACATTTAATAAACACCTGTTCTTATTTCTATTTCATTGAGTGTTGTGATTTGAATCATTAAACTGAGTTTTATTCGTGTGAGTTGCGTGGCCAACAAATTACACCTCTTAGATACATTGGGGAAGGACCGAGAAGTGAACCCAACTATCTGATCATTCAGTTATTCAAACTAGAATCCTCATTCACGAGAGTAGTCTTAGGATTATCGGGTGTCTCTAGAATTCACTTGGGTTGCTACAAAGTGATTGGATAGAAAGATCCAAGTAAATGATTCAATTGATAATCATACCACGAGAGCATGTCGACTGCAATTGAGTACATGTGTCGGAGCTCGAGAGAGGATGACACATATCAAAGAGCAATTCACCCACCCTCATACCTTAAAGTTCATGAAAAGGAGCAAAATAAAGATTTGCGAGTGTAAAGGCGGTAACCCTTATCTTGGGAACTCTTCCTAAATTAGATTTCAATCCTTTTTAATATTTTCATAATTATTCTTGGCAATCGTTCAATTGTTCTTAATTCACTTTTAATTCTTATTTGAGTTAAGGATAAATTAATTATTATAATTAAATGAATTTTCCAGTCCTCGTGGGATCGATATTTTATTACTTGACGACATAATCGTATACTTGCGATTTGCCCTGTCAAGTTTTTGGCGCCGTTATCAGGGAGTGTGTCAAAATTTCTTTAATTCTCAATTAATTCATTACTTTACTCTAGTGTATTACACGTTTTCCTTTTTCTTGGTCCCTCTGCAAGTTTCCCATTTGGTTTATGCAAAGTTCAAATTACTACTCAGAGCCAGAAAGGATTTTTCATAGAAGAAGAAGGCGACAAAGAGAAAGAGCAAAGGAAAGACGCGCGCATGTACAAACTATGGCCGAACGAGATAAAAAACCACTTCGCGACTATGCAGCCCCTAATGCTCCTAAATCACGCCATAGAATAATCCGCCCATCTATTGAGGCATTGAACTTTTCTTTGCCATATGCTCAGTTCTTGGAATTTTGTGAGACTGTAAGGATCCATGGGACTTCTGAAGATGCCATTCGTCTCCGCATGTTTCCATATTAGAGACAGAGATAAGGTGTGGCTAAGAAATCAAAATGCTGAAATTCAAGCAACATGGTGAACTTTGGAGGAGACTTTTCTCAACAAATATTTTCCTCCTTCCAAAACTGTGCACTACAGGTACCTCGTCCAAAACTTCAGTGAAAAGGATGAAGAGTCAATTGCTGAAGCTTGGGAAAGATTAAATGAGTTGACTAAAGCATGCCCTCTTCATGGTATTCCACCGTGGATGCTGGTTCAGAACTGCTACAGTGGGCTAGACTTTCCATCACAATAATTGTTGGACTCTTCAACATGTGGTGCCTTTATGTGCAAATGAATTGATGTTATTACTTTAAAGATCATAGAGAATGTAGTTTCTAATAATCACCAATGGGTGAATGAGAGGAGACACCATCTAAGAAGAAACTCTGGTCCATAATATTCAGGCAATCAGATGGAGAAGGTAATTTCCATGATGAAGAATCTTTCTCAAAGGTTTGGAAAGATAGAAAAACACCATGCTAATGCTATTGGGTATAATACAACATGTGAGTGGTATAGAGCAAAAGGTCATGAGTGGTCCGAATGCAAATACTTCACTGAACCTGAACATGGAGCATTGGTCAATGAACAACTTGAATCATGCAACTATTATAGCTACAAGGAGAGAGCGAGCAATAATTAAGCCCACCATACAGAAAGAACAATCTCAACCTTTCTTGGAGGAGCAACAACACTCTGAATCATCTATACCAGGATGGACCAGGTAACAGGAAACCCCCAAGAAGGTTTTCACAGGTACAATCTTCTCCTATTGATCCTACTCTTAAAACATTATTGGAGGGTCAATAAAAATTGCTTGCTAACCAAATTTTTTTTCATGAAGATCAAGTCATGATTAATAAAGGTTCTTCAAAAATGCTCAATGACTTGAATTCTAAAATAGAAAACCTGACCATCCATGGTAAAATGCTGGAAACACAAATTGCCCAACAAGCTAGTAATCCTAATAGGCAAACAAGGATGTTTGCAGGACAACCATAAAAAATCCAAATAATAAACATTCTAAAGCTGTCAAATTAAGGAGTGGAAAGGAACTAAGTGATATTCCTCAAATTAGAAAAAATGCACAAATGGAAGAGGAACATACTAAGACACAACCCCCTGAAGGGGAGCAAAATTTTGAAAAGGTGTCTAAGTATGTAGCTCCGCCACCATATGTACTACTAGTTCCTTTTCCCCAAATATTAGCAAAGGCAAAATTAGAAAATAAATTTGGATTTTTTTGGATATTCTTAAGAAATTATATATCAGCTTACCCTTCACTGAGGCACTGTAGGAGATACCCACATACACAAAATTTCTTAAGGATATTTTATCTAAAAAAGAAGACTAGAGGATTATGAAACAATTTCTTTAACTGAGGAGTGCAGTGCTTTAATTCAAAATATATTACCTCATAAATTAAAAGATATTGGTAGTTTTTCTATCTCATGTTTAATTGGAAATACTAGTTTTGATCATGTCTTATGTGACTTGGGGGCAAGTGTGAGTTTCATGCCTTTATCCGTATGCAAAAAATTGGATGTGGATGAACTAAAACCCACTACTATATCACTTCATTTAGTGGATAGGTCAGTTAAATTCCCTATAGGCATCTTGGAGGATGTTCCTATTAAATTTGAGAAATATTTCATTCCAGTAGATTTTGTAATACTAGAGATGGAAGATGATTCACAAATCTCAATCATATTAGGTAGACCCTCTTTGGCTACCGTTGATGCTATAATTGATGTAAAAAATGGAAAACTTTCCCTAAGCATAGGGGATGAAAGGGTTGAATTTGATATTGCTACATCTATTAAACAACCATCTCTTGAGGACTCATGTTGCAGGGTTGATATGCTAAACCAAGTTATGAAAGAGGAAGCAATTGAGTGCAATCTAAAGATCCCTTGTCGGGATGCATGGTAGATGGTGACACTTTGGATATTGACGAGGAAGTGACTGAGATTATTGAATTTCTGAATGCAAGCCCAACACTTCCTCACAACCCGCAAGATGAGTACTTGAAGGTAATGCCCAAATCTGAAGACTGGGAGGACGGAACACACTTAAGGTTGAATTAAAAACACTCCCCTCCACCCCGAGGTATGAATTTCTTGGACCCAATTCATCTTATCCAATTGTTTTTTATACTAAATTAAATAATTTGGAAATTGAAAAATTGCTAAGGGTCCTGAGAATGCATAGGAAGGTAATATGATACACATTGAATGATATAAAGGGCACAAACCCTTCTTTTTGTATGCATAGAATTTTCATGGAACCTAACCATAAAACTTCAATTGAAAACCAGAGGAGACTAAATCCTAATATGAAAGAAGTGGTTAGGAAAGAAGTGCTGAAACTTTTAGATGTTAGGGTAATATATCCTATATCTTGAAAGTGCAAAGTGTCAAGATAGCACTTAGCTTGCCTATGTTTTGATGAAGACAAAGGAATTAGTGAAAGCTTAAAGATAACTCAAAAACTCAACATGCCAAGATTCAAGAGCTTCATGTCTAAACTAGAGTCTTAGATATGTGTCTTA
>NW_017727831.1:223677-230338 GCF_001865875.1 Lupinus angustifolius | reverse complement strand
AGTTTCAACAGATAACTGAAAAACAGAATTCAGTTATTCTCAAACAGCTCGTTAATTGATTAACAAGTAACTTAATCGATGAACTGAGCGTCTAACAGCTTTTCTATATAAACTGTGATTTTACACCATGCTTTAAAAACATTCATTCGTTCATTTTTTAGAATTTCTAAGTTTCATATTTTCGTGCTCATTGTATGTCATATAGGCAGAGAGAATTGCATGTGAGAATAGTGAGAGATAGTATCAGGCTTGGGGATTAAAATGTCATCCATTGTATGTGATTAAATGTGTTCTTCATTCTATCTTTTCTTGCATGAATCTTTCATTTATTTTAGAGATTTCTTAGGAAAGAAATTGCATGTTCTTCATGATTCTGATCTTATACATATTCATAATAATTTCTGAGATTTGTATAGGGTTTATAGCTTGTTCTTGATTGTAATATTTGAGCCATTTTGTGCTTCACATTACTCTGTTTTTGTTGTATTTTTGTAACAAGGAAAGTCGTCTCTTGGTGTTGTACCACCAACGAGATATAGAGAGTCTTCAGCAAGATTTGGAGGTCTTGAGTTTAAAACATACTCTTGGCTAGGGCTGGATCATAGGAAAGGTTTTCCTAGGCGATAAGTGTTGTCAAACCAAGGTAGGGGTTCTGGGAATTAAAGAAGGTAACGCCCAAGGTCTTGTAATTAGAAGTGTGTATGATATATACATTGACTTCAATTTTAGTGAAGAAAATCTCCTGAGATCGGAAGGGGAGGACTGGATGTAGTTTTGTAGTGGACCACAAAACGAACCAGTATAAAAACCTTGTTGCAGACTGTTTCTTACTCTTATCTCTTTATTGTTTTAAAGTGATTTTAATTGCCTATTTTAGCTGATAATTTGAATATTGTAAATCTGCCATATAAAGATCATTTCTATTCAAATATATCTGCTGTATCATTTCTGTATAATCTGTGAGTGGCTGTGCATTCGAGCCATACATCAATTGTCAGTTCTGTGCGACTTAATTGATTAAGGGAGTCCTTTAATTGATTAACTGGGTGATTTTCCAGAATAGGGCTTTGGTGCGAATAGCGGTATTTGGGAACCGCGACACTTATTCAACCCCCCCCCCCTTCCCCCCCTTTAGGTGTATTCTGTCATTGATACCTAACATATCTGATAGTGAATGGGTGAGCCTAGTTCACGTGGTTCCTGAAAATGGAGGATTACTTGTTGTGAAAATGAGAAAAATGAATTAATAACAACTAGAACAATCATAGGTTGGAGAATATGCATTGATTATAGAAAATTAAACATAACCACTAGGAAAGATCATTTCCCTCTCCCATTCATTGATCAAATGCTTGAAAGGCTTGCTACACATGAATATTTCTACAATTTAGATGGGTACTCGAGATTTCATCAAATCCCCATTAACCCTGAAGACAAATAGAAAACTACTTTCACAAGTCCTTATGGCACCTTTGCCTATAGGAGAATGCCTTTTGAGCTATGTAATGCCCCAACCACTTTTCAAAGATGCATGACTGTAATATTTTCTGATTTTATAGAAGACATAATGGAAGTTCTTATGGATGATTGTTCTATTTATGGAATTTCATTTGATGACAATTGAAAAATTTTGACAAAAATATTGTAGAGATGTGAGGAAGTGAATCTTGTATTAAATTGGGGAAATGTCACTTCATGGTACTCGAGGGTATTATGTTGATGCATGTAATTTCATAAAAAAAAGGTAGAGGTGGACAAGGCAAAAATTGTAGTAATAGAAAATATGCCACCACCAATTAACCTAAAAGGTGTTAGGATTTTCTTAGGCCATGCAGGATTTTACCATAGATTCATAAAAGATATTTCAAAAATGTGAAACCCTTTTCTAACCTTTTAATGAAAGATACTGCATTTGATTTTAGTGCTGCTTGTCTAGATTCGTTTTGCAGGTTGAAGGAGACATTGGTCACTACACCAATATTGTAATCACTAGAGTGGAATCTTCTCTTTGAAGTGATGTGTGATGCTAGGACTATGTCGTGGGAGCAGTGTTGGGCCAAAAGAAGGATAAGAAGAAGCATGCCATCTACTATGCAAGTAAAACACTTGATGAAGTTCAAGCCAATTATGCCACTATAGAGAATGAGATACTAGCTGTTGTGTTTGCCTTCGAAAAATATAGGTCCAACCTAGCAGGTTCTAAAGTTATAGTCCATACTGATCACTCATCTATGAGATACATGATGAGTAAGAAAGAAGCCAAGCCACGACTCATCCGATGGATTCTCCTTTTGCAAGAATTTGATCTGGAGATTGTTAACAGAAAGGGGACAAATAATCCAGTTGTACATCACTTATTTCGGCTTGAACATCCAAGTGGAGGGGAGGAGGACATACCTATTGATGATTCATTTCCTGATGAGCAACTCCTCCTCCTCGACATTGTAGAGGCACATTAGTATGCTGACTTTGTAAACTATTTGGTTAGCAAGATTCTTCCACCTGAAATGACATCGCAATAGAAAAAGAAATTCTTCTCTAATCTGAAGAAGTATACCTGGGATGATCCTTACCTCTACTGATTCTGTGGTGATGGTATTTGTAGAAGATGTATTCTAGAAGAAGTGTTAAAGATCCTGAGCTGTTGCTACCCTGCCTCTTATGGAGACCATGCTAGTACTTCAAAAACAATAGAAAATATATTCCAATGTGGCTTCTTTTGGCCACACATATTCAGAGATGCAAGGAGCTTTGTTCTCATATGTGATTCTTGCCAAAGGGTGGGGAACATATAAAAAAGGCATGAAATGCCAATGAACCCCATCCTTGAGGTGGAGATAATTGATGTATGGGGAGTTGACTATATGCGACCTTTTCCTACTTCAAACAATAACAAATATATCTTGGTGGCAGTCGATTATGTTTCTATGTGGGTGGAGGCAATTTCATCTCCACATAATGATGCTAAAACGATCATCAAATTTTTTACCAAGATCATATTTCCAAGATTTGGGGTCCCGAGGCTGGTTATTAGTGATGGAGTTCACATTTTATTGAAAGACATTTTGAAAACCACTTGAAGAAGTATGGAGTTTCTCACCGGGTTGGTCAAGTGGAAGTATCAAATTGTGAGATTAAGAGCATATTGGAGAAGATAGTGTCTAGGAGCAGGAAAGATTGGTCCTCAAAGCTTGATAATGCTTTATGGACTTACCGTACTGCATACAAAACACATATTGGTATGTCACCATTCAATTTGATTTATGGTAACCACTGCCACCCTCCAGTGGAACTAGAGCATAAGGTGTTTTGGACTGTCAAATTGCTAAACTTTGATCTGAAAGTTGCTGGAGAAAAGAGGAAATTCCAACTGCAAGAGTTGGAAGAACTATAGTTGGATGCTTATGAGAATTCTCGCACTTACAAAGAAAGAACAAAAAGATAGCATGACAAAAACATACTCCGTAGAGAATTCCAAGTAGGGGAACTAGTTCTCTTATTCAAATCCAGATTGAGGCTCTTTCTTGGGAAGCTAAAGTCTAGATGGTCAGGTCCATTTAGAGTCACCAAGGTTTACCCTTATCGAACAGATGAGATATGGAATGAGGAAAAAGGAAACTTCAAGGTGAATGATCAACATTTGAATCACTATCTAGTAGATGAGCGATTGGAGGAATAAACAGACATAACCCTCTTGGACCCTACATGAGCTACAAGGATCAACCGTCAAGCTAATGATGTTAAACGAGCGCTTCGTGGGAGGCAACCTAAGTTGGAGGTACATTATTTTAATTCATTAATTTTATTGTAATAGTGTCGACTTTAATGACTCCCTGAGTTCGGAGCCTTTGTAAGGGGACGTATATAGTGTCATCCACAAAAAAAAACTTAAACTCTAAAAAATAAAAAATAATTTTTTTTATGGAAAAGTGCTAACATGGCAATGCCTTTTAGCTGCCTCATTCAAATATGATTTTTGCACCTAGTCCATCTAAGACATATGACCATTTGGGACATTTTTCCCTTCTTTTGTATGTACATCCATTACACCTAATAAAGCCAAGCACTGATACTTAGCACATGAGTTGAGGACACTTCCTACCTAACCTGTGAGTTTTATTTTCTTTCTCTTATTGTTTAGATTTTTATATTTGGGACAATGTAAATTTCTAAGCTTGAGGGAGTTTTGTATTTAGATGGTTCATTTATGTCATGTATACCATATAGATTTTAAAAATTTTAGGTTGAATATTCATATTATTATGCAGTATCATATGTTTCATATACCATCTATCACATGCTACTTATTCTATGTGTTGTCTATCTGCTTTAAATGAAAAAGTATGCATGAATGATGATTGTTAATTTGTGACCCCCACTGGAAAAAAAAATTGCTGATAGAATAATAACATGAAAGACATTAGATTTGACAATTGTGAATTAAATTTGGTTAAATAAAGGTTTTTGTTTCATAATTTCTGCTGAATGTACCAAATGTGAGAAACTTGAGCCAAACACAATAATTGTTCTGATTTGAATTGACAATTCCGTAAAACCTTTTTTTCTTTCATGAGTTCAAAATTTTCTATGATTGTACATTCTAGAACTTGATTTGTGTGCATTTCAAGATTGAAGTTTGTTTGTATACATTAAAATGATAGAGGCAATTAGGACTTTTTACTTTAACCTTCAACCACTTGCTATAAACATTGAAAACCTATTAATTGCAAACTTTTGAACCTGAACTATAATGATTTTTCATAGCTACTCAAATGAAGGTTTGGGGTAATTTATGATGTTTGGTTGAAGCAATGACAAAAGGTAAAAAGGTCATGTGTAGTGAAAGAAACCATAACAATGTGAAAAAATAAAAAAAATCATCCTTTCTCTTTTAGAAATTATAGTAAGAATGAAAAAATAATACAAAGTATTGTAAAGGAGAAAGAATTGAAAAAGTATATTGTAAAAATAAGGGTTGATCGAAAAAGGATCATATGATAAAGTAAGGCCTATTAAGAGAATCTCAATGCTTTAATCATATGTCTAAAAAGTTTAAGTATTTTGGGAATCATTTGTACGCCTTTTGAAGTCTTTGATTATCTCACCTTAAATCATTCGCCATGGCCTGATTACAACCATTTAAAGACCTCTATATTTTTGCATGCATTCAAATACAGTTAGTGGCGATTTGGTCTATAATCAAGCCTATGATAATTTATTTTCCTGAAATTTTTTGAGCGAAACACTATGACCTTTAGACACATGAGAGTGATGAGAGAAGAGTAGCCCTAATTCATGCAGTTGTTATGATTCAAAGACTTAGCTTGAATTAAATTTGTTTATGATTGTCTTGTCTTGATGTCTGGATTGTTTCAAAACTAACATGAGATTGCTTATTATTTTGGGTCATGGTTTCTATATCATGATTCATGCATGATTGAGAAAGTCAGACATAATACTTGCTTGAGGACAAGCAAGAGATAAGCTTGAGGTGAATTAATGAGTGTGAAATTATGCTACATTTAACTTGCATTTTAGGACATAATTAAGACTTTAAGATTGTTTTTAGCTTTTATTTTTCTTTGTTCGGCCGCGTGGGTGTTTTTGGCTATGTTGTGCAGTTTGGATGGATTGAAGCTAAAAAGAGTAGAGATTGGGTGCAACAAGATGAAATTCGGTGTTGAGACTATGCAAAGACCAATGGAAAGGTCAAAAGAATTTGTGGATGTTATATTCTATTCATATTTTTTTAGATTTGTTTTGTTTGGCTTAGCCAATATTTTTTAATTAGGATAAATAAGGGTTTTGTAACACCGCGAATTTTACGATTTTGAATTATAAGATTTTATTAATATTTTTATTAATTATATATTCGAAAATGAATTTCTCGGAATTTTCGGTAAAGAATTAGACAAAACTCTAGTTGAGTTTTAGTATTGTAATTGTATTTCCTATTTTGTGGTAAATTTTGGTAATTTTCGGAGACAGTTGGTTCTGAACCACTGTCGGGGCCAAAATCTAATCAGTACGGCTCAAAAAGTGGTTTTTGAGTTCCGTAACTCGGAATCAAACTCTGATTGCGCCGTTGGTTTCGTAATTTCATTTCGAGTCAATATAGACCCTGAATACATCCATACCTATTTTCTAAATATTTTGCACTCAGAATGCCGAAATCCGAAATTCTAATTGGATATTAGGATCGGGCGATTTATAATATCCGATCAAGTATTAGCCGATAATACTCGAGCATGTTTATCACACGTGTCCGCGAAGTGGTCGTTTCGCATTGGGATGCGAGATTTGCCTTTCCATAAATCAAACCTCATCACTCACCCTAATGTCATAGGAAATCATCATTAGCCACCCTAGGAGATTTGCCATGAGTGCCTAGGGAGAAAATCTGATTTCCTTCTCTCCATAAGCTTCACACTTCACACTTCACTCACTCACTTTTGCATTTTCAAAGAGAAGGTGAATCTCTCTTCATTTTCCTCTCATTCTCTCATTTGTTTCTTCCATCTTCAATCCTTGATCTCTCAACATTCAACCAATGGATGTTGATGAGATTTAAGTATGTTGTTCATGAGTATGTCAAGAACATATTCAACCGTTGAAATTTTCTAAAACACTTTCTAACTCATTTTCTCCTCAAAACCGAAAA
>NW_017727831.1:222979-223577 GCF_001865875.1 Lupinus angustifolius | reverse complement strand
ACCCTTAGTTGATGAGTTAAAGCACGCTTCATTAAGGTGAGAGAGAACACATCGTGACATAGTGGTGTCCGAATATGACACCCAGATCTCCCAAACCATCTCAAAGGTTTTGGAGTTAACTTGGGATTTAAGGAACCCAAGATTTTGTATGTTTGAATATTAGGAATATATATGATTGTTGATGAAATGTATTGAATATTGTATATGAATGTTGTTGGGAACTTTTCGTGCAGGTGTTTGAAAAACCATGTTTAAATGTGTTTCGGTTGTCGAAAAGGGCAAACGTTGGTATTTTGTCCAAGTCCCTGTCGCTTGGGTGAGAAACTCTCGCCTGGGCGAGCACAGTCTCGCTTGGGCGAGGACTAGGCGAGGGGAAGTTTTGGGTTCTAGAACTCCTCGCCCGGGCGACAAATCCTCGATTGGGCGAGCAAGCCTCGCCTGGGCGAGCAAGGGTCCCGCTTAGGCGAAAAAAGCCCAGGAATTCATTGAAAATCGGGAACTCTCTCGCTTGGGCGAAAAAAAAAAACTTTCAGGATTTTAATGATGTCTCGCTTGGGCGAGGAAGGCTTAAGTTTAATTGAGATTTAAAGATGAATTG
>NW_017727831.1:222279-222879 GCF_001865875.1 Lupinus angustifolius | reverse complement strand
TTTGGATTGATTGGTTGAGTATGTAATAACCCTAGTATGGGTATGTGATATAAACTACTTTGGTATAACACCGTAATTGAATTAAAAAGTAAAGTATTCAAGGTGTTGGAATTAAATAGTCAAACTCGGAAATTAATTTCAAAGAAAATAATCCGAGAAGGATGTATGATTTAGGGCGATCCCCAGAAAAGGATACGTGATACCACGGAGCGAGATCGTCTGACCGTAAGTGGCTTGGTCTGGGACCGTTTAGGGTGATTCAGCGATGGTCGTAGTGGTAGGGACGTTACCCTTTTGAGTTATGATGTGAATTAGGGCACTGCCCAGAAAAGAACCCAGGATGCCACGGAGCGAGATCGGCTGACCATAAGAGGCTTGGTCTGGGACTGTCCGTGGTATTCAGCGATGATCGTAGTGGTGGGATGTATTTCCTTTGTATTACGTGTTAACGTAAGATCGGGACCCACAAGAAGCATTCCTGAGGGAGATGACTTAAGGTGGGCCGAGCATGGTAAATAATGATTAATACATTTGCATTTGTTTCTGATTAAGAATGCATTGCATTGTGACCATGAAGTAGTGGAGAGGAAATGACGGGAC
>NW_017727831.1:220743-222179 GCF_001865875.1 Lupinus angustifolius | reverse complement strand
ATGTAATATGTTATATATATATATATATGAACTGTTTTTCATATCTGAGTGTAATATTCTGAGTAAGTCCACGCCGTCAATGAATTTATGTTCATTAGATGTCTTACTCTCTCTATTTCTCTTCTTTTTCTATTGCTTGCTTTTCGGACGTGTGCTCGTCAGGTAGACAGCTTTGCTCGGATTTGGAGCTACCCGTCCGTGATGTTCCAGGAGGGGGCATGAAGAGAGGCAGTACCCTAGCTTTGGAGTTAGCGAGTAGGAGTTGCTTATCATTTTGTGACTTTTGAAACACTAACGGCTTCAGCTTGTTCATGTCTTTGTTTAGTGTTTGTTGGCGATGATTAATATTTTCGCCCTTTCTTTTTTGATTTTGTATATGTTAGTGGCGATGTAGTTTCCGCCTTTGTTGACTTAGTTTGTATGAACTAAAGATGACTTAACTGTTTATATGTATTATGTTATTCAGGAAATTGTGAATCAGGTTAAGTTATCATTCGATAACGATAAGTTGATTTTTCGCATTTGAGTTACTTAAAGTGATGTTATTCAGAAAAGGAAGGTTTTAAAAGGAAACAATTTTACATCACCATTTCAAAAAAAAAAAATTACTCATTTTTCCGCAATGTTTTTGAGAAGTATTTTTCGGAGCGTTACAGGTTCTCCCTCAAACACTTTACACTTTACATTACAATTCTCTAATTTAGAATTTGGTATTCCCTTCTCCATCGTGAGTGAGTAATTCCCTTTGTTTCTAGGATTGGGGTTATGGCCTTTTACATTTAATAAACACTTATTCTTACTTCTATTTCATTAAGTGTTGTGATTTGAATCATTAAACTGAGTTTTATTCGTGTGAGTTGCGTGGCCAACAAATTACACCTCTTAGATACATTGAGGAAGGACCAAGTGGTGAACACAACTATCCGATCATTCAGTTATTCAAACTAGAGTCCTAATTCACGAGAGTAGTCTTAGGATTCTCGGGGGTTTCTGGAATTCACCTTGGGCTGCTACAAATCGATTGGATAAAAAGATCCAAGTAAAGGATTCAATTAATAACCGTACCACGAGAGTAGGTGCAACTTCAATTGAGAGAAGATGACACATATCAAAGAGCAATTCACCATCACAACTTAAAGCTCATGAAAATGAGCAAATCAAGGATTTGCGAGTGTAAAGGCAATAACCTTTATCCTGGGAACTCTTTCTAAATTATATTTCAATCCTTTTTAATATTTTCATAATTATTCTTGGCAATCGTTCAATTGTTCTCAATTCACTTTTAATTCTTATTTGAGTAAAGGATAAATTAATTGTTATAATTAAATGAATTTTCGAGTCCTCGTAGGATCGATATTTTTTACTTGACGACATAATCGTGCACTTGCAATTTGCCCTATTAGAACATAATAATATGTTATAGACATCATCATAAT
>NW_017727831.1:184076-220643 GCF_001865875.1 Lupinus angustifolius | reverse complement strand
TTTGTTGAAACCTTTACTAAAAAGTATAATTTGCTGAAAGATATGTCTATCTGTTTAGTTGAGTTTAATAAGCTAACTTTTAGGAGTTGGATAAGTATTTGAATTAATTTTTTATTCCTAATTTTTCTATGAGATGTTTAAAGTAAAGTGGTAAGACTTATTTAAAGCCATCATAGTTTGCATTTTAATGTAAAAATGTCATAACAATTAATAAAGCATAAGAAATTGAAATGGAAATTGATTTCTGGAACAAGGTAAATGATAATAGAGTTCCATAATTTGTTTGAACGCTTCCTATAATTGCCTTAATTAATGTGGCATGGTTAATTAGCTCAAAGAACTTTCATTTTGCAATAGAACATTAATGGGATCCATATAATAAGGAATTGCGGAAGCTATATTTCTACATGGAGTATGTAAATTGAGAAGAGTGAGGATCAGAAATTAAATGGTTTTTTTATTTCTACTATGACTCACTTTGCCACTTCAGGGTAATTACTTGATAAAGTTAGAGATATGTATCTATTAACTTGAGTACATGTCAGTGATAGGAGTTCAACTACTCAGATTATGGAGGACCAACTTAAAAGACCCAAAAGAGTTACACAAAAGCCAAGCTGGCTATCTGATTATATGGAGAAGTAAATTGTGTCATTTTAATATTTAAATCAATTATGCCAATATGATAAGCCCATATTAAGACTATTGTTAACCTAATTATCCAACAACTACTATATAGCCACATGATGGCATAATGAATGATATGAGGAATTTCAACTATTTTTAATCTTTATTGTTTTCTTCTTATATTTCTTAAATTGTTCACAAATAAATCCCTATAACTGGTGCTTTCACTCCTGAATCATGCTTCCCAAAAGTTCTAACAAGGATATTGATGAAACTTAACTACAAATCTTCGCGAAAAAACATCAGGGCATAAGGAGCAGCATGATGAACAACACAACGCCATTACAGAGACGCTCCATACCATCACAGACTAGCAGACTGGACTCACGGTGGTTCCACCGCCGCCACTAGATCCACCCTACAGTTCTTCTTATTCCAACATTACTATCCCTACTCCAAACCCTAATCCCCCCCCCTAATTTAACCCACACACAACCTCTCCATTCCCTACAATAACCCAAATCTATCTTCAATACCTACCATATATATATATCCAGGTTCCATCCTTCTTTAATGCCCAACATGCATATCTATGTCCAGCCTTTAACCTTCCCCAAACCCCAACATCCCAACCTAGACCTCCAAAATTGCAACTCACACCCTTTCATGATTCGGAATTGTTGGATTGGTTATTCAAAACCAAACAATTTTTCAACCTTTATCAGGGTCCACCGGACCAACACATGCATCTAACTTCTTTCTACATGAAGGGTGAAGCCTTGAGTTGGTTCAAGCGGGCATTTCACATCGTAAGCATTCTAGATAGGGAATGTTTCACCATTGGACACCCGTTTGGACCTTCTTGCTACTAGAAACACCAAGCAAAATTATTTAAACTCCACCAAACTGGTATAGCTGCCACTATCAACAGCAATTTGAAAAGATTTACAATAGAATATGGGGTCTCTCTCCTGAGGTAACCCTAAAATGTTTTTTGTCCGGCTTAAATTCAGAAGTTAGAAGGGAACTTGCAATTCTACAACCCAACCACATTGATGAAGTCTTTGGCCTTGCAAAATTAGTAGAATAAAAAATCAAACACTCCAAACCCTCCTACACTATACCTAACCCTATTATCCCTACAAATAACCCCACACCTTTGCCATGACCAAACAACCCACCATAACCACAACCCAACCACCAACCTATTAAACGCCTAACTTTAGCCCAAATGCAAGAGAGGTGAGCCCAAGGATATGCTATAACCGTGATGAGAAATTCCATGCTAGTCATAAATGCTAGAATAGGCAATTTCTCTTACTACTCGAGGATGATTTTTGTGCTGATGTGGATGAGCTAGTAAACTCCCCTGAATCCGGCGATGATGAAACTGTACCCTCACCTACTGAATTGCTCTATTTTCAGTTGTTGGAATAGGTACTAGATGGACAACCATCTCCGAAAACCTTGCAGCTTTCCAGTTCTATTGTAGGGCATCCAGTTAAGGTGTTGGTTGACATAGGCAGTTCCCAGAACGTGATTCAACCTCACTTGGCAAAATATTTTCAATTGGTTGTCTCTCCAAGCCCTAAATTCCCAATTATGGTTGGTAATGGAGCACATATCTATTGTTTGGGTTTGTGTTCAGATACACCAATTCTATTGTAGAATCAGTTATTTCATATCCTATTTTACCTACTACCTATTAGCGGTGCTGATGTTGTTTTGGGAATTAAGTGGTCGAGAATAGTCGGTCCAGTCATCTCTGATTTCTATTTTCCCTCGATGACCTTCACAATGGATGATAACACTATTACCCTTAAGGGGGATTCCTCTCTATCCTTGCAACCATATTCCTTCCATCAATTAACTAGACTACTACATATAGATGCCATAACCTCTTTCAACACAATTCAATTCCTCAGCTTGGACCCCGTCCAAACAAAATCCCCACTACCTTTAGACCAACCCACTATTTACCCCTCCATCCACACCCTTCTCACCACATATACACATTTTTTTCAACAACGCCACAACCTACCCCCTCAATGCATGCACGACCAGAATATCCCACTACTTTCTAATTCAGCCCCAATTTCTATCAATCCCTACCAGTACCCACATTACAAAAGGAGTCAAAGTCCAAAATGTTAAAAGATATGCTGGATGAAGGCAATGTAACCCTCATCAACATTCCCTTCTCTTCTCTTCCCTTCTTTTTTTTTTTTTGTAAAAAAGAAAGACTGAAGTTGGCAATTCAATGCTGATTATCGCGCACTAAATTCCATAACAGTGCATGACCGCTTCCCAATCCCAAATATCGATGAGTTACTTCATGAACTTGGTGGAGCGTCGATCTACTCTAAGATCGAATTAAGTTTTGGCTATCACCCAATTTGTGTCCACCTAGCAGACATTCATAAAACGACTTTCCATACTTTTGACGGACATTATGAAATCCTAGTGATGTCATTTGGGCACACAAATGCCTCATCTTCCTTTCAGGTAGCAATGAACGACCTTCTCATGCCACATTTGTGTAAGTCCGTTCTTGTTTTTTGACGCCATTCTGATTTTTAGTTCTAGTTTGCAAGATCATATTCTACACATTCAAACAGTGTTGGACCAATTATTATCTAACGCATTTTATGCCAAGTTGTCCAAATGTGTTTTTGGGTGTCATTAGTGAGTTATTTCG
This sequence comes from Lupinus angustifolius, assembly GCF_001865875.1. NCBI lineage: Eukaryota > Viridiplantae > Streptophyta > Magnoliopsida > Fabales > Fabaceae > Lupinus > Lupinus angustifolius. The sequence goes on along the minus strand of NW_017727831.1, from coordinate 217,318 downwards.
GAAAATTGAGTTCAGCTGGACCCATAAAAAATCTCATCAGTGGTTGCTTGGCCACAATCACAATCACTCAAGACATTTCATGGGTTTTTAAGGCTCACCAGCTTCTATCAAATATTTGTTAGGAACTACGCCACTCTCGCTGGTCCTCTCACATATGTATTAAAGCATCAGAGTTTTACATGGGGTACATTGGTTGAGTCGACATTTACAAAATTAAAAAAAGCCATGACTACTACTTTCGTATTGCGTCTTCTTTATTTTCCTAAGTCTTTGATGTTGAGACAGGCACTTCAGCCATTTCAAGCGGAGCAGTTTTACCACCTGCTAGCATTCTCCAGCAAGAAGATGTCATCCAGAATACAACATGCCTTTGCTTATGTCTGAGAGATGTACGCCATTACTGAATCTGCTAAAGAATGGTGTCAGTATTTAATCGGGAGAAAATTTAATATCTTCACGGATCAATAGAGCCTCAAACATTTGATGACTTAGGGTTTTCACACACTAGAGCAACAAAAGTGGGCGGCAAAATTTATCAGTTTTCATTATTAGATTAAGTATTGTATATGTACCTCAAACTAAGTCCTAGATGGACTCTCTCGATGCCATGGTGAGGAGACTCTGATTCTGATTTCTATGTGCTCCCCGATTCCACAAATTCTGAAGAAGTTGAAGGATTTCTACAAGTCCTCGGTTGGCAGTGATCTATTATAAAAAAACCAAACTAATAGTCATGGCACAACAAGTACCATACCCCATAGGGGTTACTTCTCAATGGAAATCAATTTTTCCTACCTTACATTGAGAATCTTCGAACCGAATTGCTGAAGGAATTCCATGAGACATCCATAGCTGGCCATTATAGATGGAAGCCTACGTTAAGTCTTCTTGTCGCTTCTTGTTTCTAGCCTGGACTGGCTAAGGATGTCAAATCCTTTATTTGTCACTGTTCCATTTGTCAATTCAACAAATACCTATGGTCGCACAACCGAAAATTGGGGCGCAACACCTACCAAGGAAAACACAAGGGTGAATGCAACCTTTACAAATTCCAGAACAGGTTTGGGATGATATCTTAATGGATTTTATCACTCATCTACCTTCCTCACATGGACATACAATTATTTGGGTGATTGTAGACAAATTGACAAAGATCACATCATAATCATTATCATATCATTTTTAAATGAAATATGCAAGTTACATGGTGTTCCTAAGTCTATAGTTTCTGAACGAGATAAAATCTTTCTCAGCAAGTTCTAGCAATAATTTTTTAAACTAATGGGAACTCAACTATGCTGTAGTACGACTTACCATCCACAGACAGAGGTTGTGAATCGATGCTTGCAAACTTGTCTATGCTGTTTCACCGACCAACACCCAAAGAAATGGTTTTCCCACGTACCCGTCGCGAAGTATTGGGACCACACATACCACCATTCTACAACGTAACTCTCTCCCTTTGAGGCTTTGTACAGCTGACCACCATTGACACTCAAAGACCATATACCATGACTCTTACCTACACATCCACAATATAATACTCATCAGAACCAAGCCAACATCCTCACCAATCTTAAAACGAACATAAAACATGCTTAGCAACGGATGAAGGCTCATGCCTATGCAAAAAGAGAAGATATTACATTTGATGTTGGATAATGGGTGTTATTGATACTCCAACAATACCGACATGTTTCGGTTTTGGCTAGTTTCTCACAGAAGTTGTTTTGCCGCTTCTACGAACCCTTCCAGATGGTGCATCGAATCGGCCCCGTCGCATATGAACTCTACTTACCGTCATTTGTAAGTTTAAGATACCAACAAAGAGGGGCTGAATTAGTGGTTGGGAGAATATGGCTGATTTTTCTGTTATGCTATCAAAGTTTATATGCAGCGGATTATTTATGTAGAACTCAACCAAGTAAAGCAAAAGTAAATGACAAGAATAAGTAGAAGAAGATAACACACAGAGTTTTTATATTGGTTCGCCTTCTTATCCACTGAAGGTTACATTCAATACTCTTGCCACACAAGATATTTTTCCACTAGATAATTGTTGAAAGAGTTTTCAGAGGTCGATGCTATTATTGAGTGATTAGTTAAGTTTCTAATTGGTTTATTTAATGACAGGTCGATTCTTTGCTCGCCATCTCCGCTTAGTTGGAATTAATTCCAACGTTGGTATAATAGTTTCAAGAATGTTCCTTTAATAAAAAACTTAGCTTTATTGAATTATTAACAATTTCATACCATCTCGGCTTTGTCGGAATAAATTCCAACGTCGGAATAATGGTATGAATTTAGCAATTTAACACAAATAATAATGAGTGATATTTATTTTCATTTTCCTTTATTAACCAAACTACTTCCTTATGGAAGGTCGGTAAAGAACAAATAAATCAAGCAATAAAATTATAATTCAACCGTACCATTTCTTTCGAGGGGTTGGTATAAAGAGTAAAGAATAAAGCAATAAATAAATGTTAGTTGCAGAAATGTAAACGACAGAAAATAAATGTTAGTTGCGAACAGTAAATTAGAGAAAGTAAAATTTAGTAGTTAGATCACTCATTATAACTGTATATTTTTTCTTTTCACAAAGATACAGTTTATGAATTAAATTGCACTTTGATTCAAGGTTTCTTTCTTTGTCAAAAAATAAATTTTATAAGTTAACAATTTACTATTTTACATTTGCATCTCTTTCAAGATTCAATTGTAGTATAGTATAGGGTTATGTCGAACCAAAGGAAATTTCTTAATAGAAGAAAATCATACAGACATATTATAGAATAAATAATAATTGAAGACTTTTTGATGATTTTGTTTTGTGTTGTATAAAAAGTCACAAGAAAAACATAAACTAATATTCACAACTTCTTAAGGAGAAAGTTAGTTTGAAATATGGAATTATTTCTAAACTCCAAATGGTTTTGAAAAACATTAACAAATTATGTGTTATACTTAAAGTATTTAAGGCAATTCATAAAGTTCCCAGCCACAAAAATTTTTTAGTGTGGTTAGAGTTTGTTTTTAAACACAAAAATTTTTGGCTCAAAAATTTACTCATATGTTCTACAATGTTTTCACTTGGTTGAGTCATTTTTCAAACACTTTGTGAGCAAACTAAATCCTTAAAAAAATTTGCTTCCAAAATCATTAATGAGTCATGTTTAGCCATATTTGTTCATAAAGTGCATGAATCAACTGAATTCTATTCATATCCAGCACACATTTAACACAAATATCATGAAAAGTTAAAGAGAATCATCAATAAAATATGTGCTCTCTAAAAAAGGGAGAATATGGTCAATCCCGCCAGGCACACCAATAAGCTTTGATTGTTTTGGCTTGGCCCATGTTGGGTCGTCTTGGCTCACAAGTTTGGCCCATTTTGACCACAAAAAATGTTTTACTCATTTTTATTTTTCAAAAATTTGTTTTTATGGACCAAAATAATTTTTCTCAATTTTCTCTTTGAAAATTTGAAATTAAGAAAAGGACAAAAGAAATTTAATAATAAAAAACATATGTATATATTTCCAAAATATATTGGGTTGCCTCCCAGCAAGCGCTTCTTTACCGTCACTAGCTTGCGCATGTTACCTACATAATCAGAATTCACCACCTTCTCTACTGCTCAGATGAGCTTGGTTCACCCCTTATGATAGCATTATAGTACTCTCTCGGATTCACTTCTGTATTAACTAAAAATGTTAATTTCTGATTTTCAGCTAGTTGTTTGGTCAGCTGCACGATTTGAATTTCCATATTCCTTAGAGATGCATCAATGTTCTTCTGGTTTGACATTGTCATTTGCATGAACTTATTTAGTGTGTCCTATAGTTTAACACTTTCGTCCTGTGTTGGGTGTTGATACTGATTATTCCTTAGGTAGAATTATGATGGTGGTTTTTAAGGATTATCTTGTCTCCAAGGCTGATTCCTCTGAAATTAATTATTATCTCCTTGAGGGTAATTATTTTGAAAGTTCTGCCTTGGAGGATTGCCCACAAAATGGTACTCCTCATTTTGATAATAGCCCACCTCATCATCGCCAGCACAATGGTCACACCTATAAACTGGTTTCTTTGAAGATTCCCGTATATGTCGAGGTAAATCATTAAGCTTTTGGATCACTTCATCAAGCTGTTGTTGAAGCAGTTTATGTTGAGCCAACATTGCATCGATTTAGCTCAATTCAAGGATTCCACTTCTCCTTCGCGGTGGTCCTCTTTGGTGATGACCCTTCTGATCACTCATGGCCATGGATTCAATTATATCTATGGCTTCTTGCGGTGGTTTGGTCAAAAGTTGTCCGCTAGCCGTTGCATTCAGAATCCATTTGTGATGTTGTTGCAATCCATTGATGAAGATGTGGATTTGAGTTTGTACATCAAATCCATGATTTGGGCACTTTCTTAGCATAAATTTGAATATATCCCAAGACTCACAAAGACTTTCCCCAGCAGGTTCCACAAATGTGTATATAGTTGTCTTTAGATCCATAAATTTTCCTTATGGAAAGTATCTGCTCATAAATTTCTCCTCCACCAGGTTCCAGTTATTCTGAATATGTGGAGGCAGATCTAGAAACCATTCCTTGGCTTTCCCTATCAGAGTTAAAGGAAAAAGCTTCAGAAAAGTAGTTTTTTCTTCTGTTTCTGATACTCTAGTAGTACCAAACAACTCGTAAAATTTTATGAGATGGTTGTGTGGATCTTCATGCTCCAGGCCGACAAATGGATTGGCATACATCAGTTGTACCAATCCATATTTCATTTCTGGGGTCTTTTGGGTACCAGATAGTCTCACAATCTTTATCATGTTTCTTGGCGTGAAACTGACAAATCCAATAGTATTTGGCTGGTTTTCTGCCCTTGATCCTTCAGTGGTTTGCTGATTTTTGACCATTGATTCTGATTTTTTCTTGGCTTTCCTTTGGGCTTTCTTTTTCTTTTGTAGGGATTTTTCAAGTGCTGCATCGAAAGAAAATTCATGCACCAAAGGAAATATTTCTGTTTTTTTATTTTTATTTTTTTTTTCAAAAGAAATTTAGTGATTAAGAATAGAAAATATTTATAATTTACATTGTTTATAAAAATTCAAATTAAATTTGTACAAAAATTAAAAAGAAATGTTATGCACAATTATTAATGATATAATATGCTATAAAAAAGTTTTCTATTAAAAGCAATTCTCCGGCAGTGACGCCAATTTGTTGAAAGAGTTTTCAGAGGTCGATGCTATTATTTAGTGATTTGTCAAGTTTTTGATTGGTTTATTTAATGACAGGTCGATTCTTCACTCACCATCTCGGTTTTGTTAGAATGAATTCCAACACCGGTATAATGGTTTCAAGAATGTTCCTTTAATCAAAAAATTAGCTTTATTGAATTATTAACAATTTCATACCATCTCGGCTTTGTTAGAATAAATTTCAAAGTCAACATAATGGTATGAATTTAGCAATTTAACACAAATGATAATGAGTGATATTTATTTTCTTTTTCTTTTATTAATCAAACTACTTCCTTATGGAAGGTTGGTAAAGAAACAAATAAATAAAGCAATAAAATTATAATTTAAATGTACCACTTCTTTCAAAGGGTTGGTATAAATAATAAAGAATAAAGCAATACATAAATATTAGTTGTGGAAAGTAAATGACAGAAAGTAAAAGTTAGTAATTAGATCACTCATTATAAATGTGTATTTTTTCATTTTCACAAAGATACAATTTCTGAATTAAATTGCACTTTGATTCAAGGTTTCTTTCTTTGTCAACAAATAAAATTTATAAGTTAACACTTTACTATTTTACATTTGCATCTCTTTCAAGATTCAATTGTAGTATAGTATAGGGTTATGCCGAACCAAAGGAAATTGCTTAATAAAAGAAAATCATATAGACATATTATAGCAAAAATAATGATTAAATACTTTTTGATGATTTTTTTTTGTGTTGTATAAAAATTAACAAGGAAAACATAAACTAATATTCACAAATTCTTAAGGAGAAAATTAGTTTGAAATATAGAATTATTTCTAAACTCCAAATGGTTTTGAAAAACATTAACAAGTTATGTATTATACTTTTGGTTAATTCCACACATCACTTCTAAATCCTTCATCTAGTGTTCTAGAATGATAAGATGATTTTCAAACCTTATGAAATACGATAAATGATAGTTAAGTGCAATTCGTCGGAGTAGGTTGTCACACCCTACTTCATGCTCCATTAACATCATTTAGCCTTGAACATAAATTGCTTAAAATAGATGCTTGATGTGGCAGGTGAACTAAGGTGTAGGTTATAATTTTTAGTTCACTTTTCAACACTTTAAGAAGAAGTATTTTGTATCTTTAAATCAAGTTTTAGGTGATCAAACTAAAACTACATTAAGAACTTAATAAAGGATCAAAACTTAACCAAAAAGTAATAACTTGAATTTATTGATTTCGAAAGATAATACAAATGAATAGAAGAAATAACATTACACCATAATCCAAATCAATGTTTAGGAGCTTGAGCCATCTCTATAAGGATGAGATGCTTTTGGAACCAAATGAGATTACAAAATCATATTTTTGTATCACATTGGCCATCTCGTTTCTCCACTTGAATTCTAAGTAATATTTATAAGACACTACCTAGAACAAGCTTTAGAACCGAGGCTACAAAATCTAGAGAGAAGAACTATGAAGAATGAAGTGATTGTTAAGTGTAAGTCCCTTTTTTTAAATGGATAGAATGGGGTTTTATTTATAGGCAAACTAGGGCACCGCCTGACTCACCTGCTTGCCCACGCCAGGTGCACCAAACCCTTCAGCATGGGTTTGGTCCATGACCAAACAGCTTAGCTAGTTGCTTGGTGTTGACTCACGAAAGCTACTTGACCAGGCTATTGTGGGTACTTTGAAAAGTGCTCAGGGGGCCTTGTCAAGTGAGGTCATGCATGATGTCAAGGTTGCTTGGTGGCTAAGTCAAGTTGACCCCTTGCTGGGTCCAGCCTGCCTGGCTGCTTATGTGGCCACGCTGAGCTGCCTGCGTGACCAGCTTGTCCTGCTCTAGCTAGGTGTGTGGTTCCAGCTGGGCGGTCCCCAGGTGCACGCTGAGTTGCCTGCTTCATCAGGTTGGCTTGTGCCATACTTGAGTCTGACCGTGTAAAGCTTATGCCTGACCGAGCTGGGTTGGTGCCAGGTCAGATAGGTGGTGCAATATGTCCACGCCAGGCTGCTTAATGAGCGACTTCATGTGTGCATCAAAATGGCCTATGCGGACACCTCCTTGCTTGAATATATATATATATTTTTATTATTTTTCTTCTTCTTCATTTTTTCTAGAAACTTTGCACAAAGATTTGGAAACTAGGTGATCAAAATTATATGACTAAAATGTGACAATGTATTTATATAGTATTGAATTAAGTTGGTTTTGCATGATTTCATAGGATAAGTGCCATGAAAAGTGTATGAAAATTAGGTATTTTTGGCACTTATTAATAATTTGATATCACATAGATTTTTCCACTAGATAACACATAGATTTTTCCATTTTCAAGTGAACTCTTTTCCCCTTCTGAACACACCCTTGTGATTAAAAGTTTACAACCAAGATGAAGAATGTAACAATGGTAGGATTGCCTTTACAAGTTTTGACAATTCTATTACTTGTAATACTTAATCTCACAATATAAATACGTAGTATACAATGCTATTAATCTTTTGAAAGTTTAGAACAAATGCACTTCCGAAGCAACTCCAAAAAATATGAAAGTTTATGAACGAAGTTGCTAACAAAATGTGCAGAATTTTGGTTACTAAGTTGTGAAAGTTTTTGTATGATTGTGTTAATCTTGTATTTTCGTGTGTAATGAATTTTGGATATCTGAATGCCTTTAAATAAGCTTCCAATCATCCAATCATCCAAGATATCTGAATTTTGGATGAAAGTTGTTAATTTGAATTTGAAAATCTAGTTTCAACAGTTCTGTGTAATCGATTGTTACGAAATGGTAATCGATTATCCAAATGTTCCATCCAAGGTGGTAATCGATTAATACATTGAATTAATCGGTTACATCAGTCAGTTTTGCTTTTATCTCAGTCAGATAACCTGTTACACAGTTCTAGTAACCTGTTACCAATTGCCTCATAGTTCAGGTAAGTTGTTACCTAGTTCTGGTAACCTATTACTCGGGTCAAGTAACTCATTACTTATCAATTTGAATTTGCATTTTAGACATATCCGATTCTTTAAAAAAAATGATTTTGATTTGTTTGAACATTGCTACTAAATATTAAAGTGAGTGTAAGGATAGAAGTACCTATATGAAGACTAATCTATACACATCTTGAAGCTTGAATCTTCTATGTCTTCATGATCGCCATCCTTTTATTCTTTTTATGATTTTGGTGTCTTCATCAAAACCATGCCAAGGTCAGGAGCAAGATCTTCTTCACATTCTCCCCTTTTTTGATGATGACAACCCAATATCTTTTGAAAATGGAGATGTGAATTTTTCTGAGGTTCATCATATGTAGATGATATAACTTTGTTGAAAGTTCGAATATGCTCCCTCTATCTTGTATACTCCCCCTTTGTTTAATTGTATGTTCTTAAAAAGATTTTACAAATAAATACAACTCCAACTTTTTTCCCCTTTTGACTTCATCAAAAAGAAGAAAAGCTAGTTTTGTCCAGCACAATATACAGATATATATAAAAATGATAACAAAATATGTTGACTTATGTACAAGCCAAGGTCATTATTTTGTAAAATATGAATGTTGAATAATATCAAATGCTAGATAATAAATAACATGTTGTAGCATAACATTGAAACAACAATTAAGCAACATAATTCATATATCGCAAATAGTTAGATAACAAATACCAAGATGTTCTAAAGTAATATCTGAAAGCAAAATTTAAAAACAACAATAGAAACATCGGTTTTGAAATAACAACAACGACATCAAAATACGTAAGTAAAATCCTAGATTGCTAGACCACCACTCCTCATGATCTGGATCAGCTTTCTAAGAATCCAGGTTCATGTAGTCCAACCGATTTGATAAGCGTTTAAGCTCTTCTTGGACTAGATGTTTCGCTATATCGGGAGCATCCATATGTGTAGTGATGTAGCCCTTAAGCGAGAATAACTCGTTGATAATCATTTGATTGGCAAGAGTGGAGTTAGAAGAAGATGATTTAACACAAAATGAGGGATTAGTAGCAGGGTCAGCAGAAGGATTTTCTTGATTTTCAGTTTGTTGATCACCACAATGCTTGTAGATCATGTCGTTGGTATCTCGAAAGAAACCCATTTTGTGGATTATATCCACATCAATCTTATTGCGAGCATCGAGTGTGATTTTAGATTTTTCATCAAACAAAACACCAGAATATCCAAGTATAACAGTTATAAGAATGGCAAAAGGCAATGGTCTGTGCTCACTTCTAAAGGTTTAGATTTGTCTTATTATCATTAATGTCCAATTAATTGGAACATGTGTTTCATAGCATACATCAATTGTAGTTCCGTATCATTTACTTGTGAATGGTTTGAAACCTTTAGAACTATGATGTAGCTTAACATGTAATGAATCAAATGATCCTCTAAGTTTAAGTTACCGACAGATAAAATATTTCGGTTTCACACAGAGTCACTGAAAGACCTTTGCATACGCATTTCAATTTCCCGTTGGAGTATCTACACATAGAGTAGTAAAAATCCATTTTGTTGAACCCTTCTAAGTCACATTAAATGCCAGACTCTACTATCCTTCCTATATATGGTATATTACCGCAAAGTGAACTCATAGTTTTAAAGTCTATGCCAATCTCTTTTCATTTGATATATGAGAAGATCTTATTCTTCTTAATACTCAGATTGCACTAAAATGCCCTTACAAGTTCTGGATACTAAGAACAATGCAATTTGCAAAATTTAGAGAGTTTTTGTTGTTCAAAAATGGTTGGGAAAATGAAATTATTATCCTTAAAGGAACTTAACATACCATACTTCAAATGAAAAATGGGTCATTGCATAAAGTGCTAATTGAATGTTTTGTGTTGATCTTCGTTTTCCAAAAGACGTGCTATATCCAATGTGTTGTCTTCATTTGGGTTTTGTTGCCTTCCTTAAGTCACATTGGTTTGTTGCTTTTTTGGATCTAGAGGATCATGCCATATTGTTGAGTTTTGAAAAACTCAGGTTTTGAAGATTTTTTCGATTTGCGGGGTTTTTGATTTAGAACTCTAAACACAAAAAATGATGGTAGGAATATGCTTAGGAGTGAAAATGTAGTATGAAATACCAAAGAAATCAAGCAAAACAGTTTAGAAACGATGTTTTTCGAAGTTGTGGGGGTTTACAACGGTTGGAAGGAGGCAAAATGAAGTTCAAAATCTGATTTTTGTCTTAAATAGTGCAGAGCATAACTAATTACCACGATTGAGTAATCAATTACTCAAACCTTCTGTTTGGGTAGTTAATCGATTAATTCATCCTTAATCGCTTACATTGGTTGGATATTGAATAAGTTTTGCCACTGATGTCTTGTAATTGATTACCCTTCCTTGGTAACAAAATACATACCCCAAAATAATAAAAATTAAGCTTTGAAAAGCATATAAAAGTTCATTTAGGCATGAAATATATATAATTAAGCACATATAATATATATATATCAACATGTTAAGATAGATATGTTTCATCAAGGATGCCTAGTTCTCGTCTAAGTTTATATAAAGGTTCTTTGGTCAAAGGTTTTATAAAGATATCTCCTAGTTGTTCATGTGTATCAACGAATTCTAAGAAAACATGTTTCTTTTGGATATGGTCCCTAAGGAATTGGTGCCTTATATCAATATGCTTAGTCCGGAAATGGATAATCATATTCTTTGTGAGATTTATAGCACTATTATTATCACATCTTAGGGGAATGTATCCTAGGTCTAATTCGTAATTTCACTATTGTTGCTTGAGCCACAATATTTGGGCACAACAACTTCCTACAACTATATATTTTTCCTCAATAGTACTTTGAGTAACATAGCGTTGCTTTTTATATGACCAAGAAGCTAGGGCATTTCCAAGAATATGACAAATACCGCTTATACTTTTTCTCTCAAATTTGCATCCTTCAAAATCTGAATTCGAATATCCTACTGATAGGGCAAATCACAAGTGCATGATTATATCGTCAAGTAATAAAATATTGATCTCAGGAGGACTGAAAAATTCCTTTAATTATATCAATTAATTTATACTTAACTCAAGTAAGGAAATAAAATTGAATTTAGAACAATTGAGAAATTAACAAGAATAATTATGAAAGTATAAAAAAGGATTGAAATCTAATTTAGGGAGAGTTCCCAAGATAAGGGTTATCGCCTTTACACTCGCAAATCCTTGTTTCGCTCATTTTCATGAAATTTAAGTTGTGAGGGTGAATAGCTCTTGGATATGTGTTATCCTCTCTCTTCAGCTCTGACATGTGTACTCAATTGAAGTCACACCTATTCTCGTGGTATGGTTATCAATCAAGTCTTTTACTTAGATCTTTCTATCCAAGCGCTTCGTAGCAACCCAATGTGAATTCTAGAAACCCCCGAAAATCCTAAGACTACTCTCGTGAATTAGGATTCTAGTTTGAATAACTGAATGGTCAGATAGTTGAGTTCAACTCTCAGTCCTTCCCCAATGTATCTAAGAGGTGTAATTTGTTGGCCACACAACTCAAACGAATAAAACTCAATTTAATGATTCAAATCATAATACTCAATGAAATAAAAGTAAGTACAAGTGTTTATGGAATGTAAAAGGGCATAGCCCCAATCCTAGAAACAAAGGGAATTACTCACTCATATTGGAGAAGAGAATCTCAAATTCTGAATTAGAGAATTATAATGTAAAAATTAAAGTGTAAAGTGTTTTCATCCTTGAGGGAGAACCCTCATTTATCCTAATTACAAAATATTGGGCTAAGGTCAACAAACAAATCTAATAAATAGGAATATAATATAACATCTATTATTTCTTTTGGCCCTTTAATTGGTCTTCGCAGAGCCTCAACATTGAATTCCATCTTCTGGCACCCAATCTCTATTCTTTTTGGCTTTAATCCATCCAAACTGCACAACATAGCCAAAGACACCCGCTCAACCCGAACAAAGAGAAATAAAAGCTAAAAACAATCCTAAAGTCCTAATTATGTCCTAAAATGCAAGTTAAATGCAATGCAAATGTAGCATAATTTCACACTCATCACCTACCAGATTACATATACTTCCTTTGGGATTCCATAGTCCTACATCAAGTGTGCCTTTAAGATATTTTAATATCCTTTTCACGACAGTAAGATGTGACTCTTTAGACTTTGATTGATAATGTTCACAACGACCGACGGTAAAGTTAATATCAGGTCTACTTGTAGTGAGGTAAAGAAGGGAACCAACCATACCTCGATACATAGCAATTTCGACGCATTTTCCAGTCTCATCAGCATCCATAGGAGTGGCGATAGGTTTGCAGTCATCCATTTTGAAACGTTTCGGAAGATCCCTGCAGTATTTAGACTGACAAACAAAGATTTCATCCTTGAGTTGTTTGATTTCTAATCCAAGAAAGTAGGTCAACTTTCTCATCTTGGACATCTCAAACTCCTCTTGCATCATCTTACCAACTTTCCAAAGAGTGCAGCCAATGACATCTTTGAAAAACTTTTCTATTTTGAAATGGTTGTCACCTTGGGTTGCCATTATCTTGAAAGTGATCCTTGAACTTTCAAGTTCAAGTCATTTTTTGACAATATTTCTCCAAGTGCAATCATATGGTTTGTAAGGTGAGTAAATCTCTTATGGAGATCTAGAATTTTCCCTTTAGATTTCATATGAAACATTTCATATTCCTAGGAGAGAGTATTGAGTCTCGACCCTTTTACTTCCTCAGTTCGTTCATATGTGGTCTCTAGAGTGTCCCATATTTATTTAGTAGATTTCTAGTTTGACACTCTGATGAACTCGTCAATACTAAATGTTAAAGTGAGGATTTTCTTTGCTTTGAGATTGTATTGCACTTTCTTTTTATCTTCATCATTCCACACAGATTTTGGCTTTACTTCTCTTTTACCATTAACAACGGTGACGGGTTCATAAGGTCTTTCCTCAATAGCGTTCCAAATATCCATGTCTTGAGATTCTATAAAGATTCTCATCCTGATTTTATATTGGTAAAACATGATATAGTTATTTTCTTCAAAACAAATTTATTAAGCATGTTGTTCATTTTTTTTTAATTTGCATTTACTTAACTTGTTAGTTTCTCATATGTGAAAGTTGATGTTCTCGAACTCAAGGGTGACAATCTTCAGGCCTGGAAGGAAAAAAGTTATCATTCATTTGGGATGGATGGACATTGATTATGCTATAAGAAAGCCAAAACCACCTGAAAGCACCAAGGTGAGTACCCTAGATAAGATTGATCTCTATGAAAAGTGGGAGAAATCTATTTGCCTCTGCGTTATGTTCATAAAGACTAAATTATCTACTAGGATTAAGGGTTCTATTCAGAAGTATGACAATGTTCGTCTCTTAATGAAAGTAATAAATGAACAATTTGTCACTTCAGACAAGGCTTTGGCAAGTGCCCTTATCATGCAATTCTCATCCATGAAGCCTACCATTTTGGGAGGTGTGAATGAGGGATATTGCGGCTCAATTGAAGGCCTTGGAAGTTGATATGTCGGAAACCTTTGTGGTTGACTTCATTTTGTGCACTCTTCCCCAACAGTATGACCCTTTTAAGATTTCTTGTAACATACATAAGGATAAATGGTCAATTAATGAACTTTTCACCATGTGTGTTGGATAAGAGGGAAGGGTGGCTATGGACGAGGGTGAGAAAGTGAACTTGACCTTCTCTGAAAGAAAGAGTAAAGATCGTGTCAAAGGCAAGATCTCTGTCAAACCTGACATTAAGAAAGAGTAGAAGTGTTTCTTTTGCAAGAAGAAAGGACACATGAAGAAAGAATACTCTAATTTCAAATTTTGGCTTAACAAGAAAGGTATACAACTTTTGTTTGTATGTTATGAAACTAATCTAACCAATGTTGGTCATAATACTTGGTGGATTGACTCTGGTTCTACAATCTATGTCTCAAATACCTTATAGGATATGCCAAACCTTCATAAGCTAGTGGGAAATAAGCATTTCATCCATTTAGAAGGGAGGATGAGGTCACCTGTGGAGGCTATTGGTTTATGCAATTTGGTGTTAAGAAGTGGCTTTATTTTACATTTGGAAAAGACATTTCACGTTCTTAGTTTTTCGAGGAATTTAATTTTAGTTTCAATACTAGTGTCCTATGGTTATGGATTTTGCTTATAACTTAATGAAAGTTACTATTGGGTCAAAGCGTTGTGTTATGAATGAAAATTCATCTTTATTGTGGCACTAGATATTAAGACATATCTCCATTTTGAGACTTGTGTGGATTGCATTAAAGGAAAGCAGACCAATAAGTCAAAAAAGGGTACAAAGAGGGGTACTGGTTTGTTGGAAATCATACATACAGATGTTTGTTGTCCTGATATGGATGCAAGTAATCCAAAATATTTTATCACCTTCATAGATGATTTCTCACGATTTATGTATCTCTATTTACTTCATTCTAAAGAGGAAGCATTGGACACCTTTAAGATTTTCAAGGATGGGGTATAGATACAATGTGGTAAACAAATTAAAATAGTGAGATTAGATAGAGGTGGTGAATATTATGGAAGATACACTGAGAATGGACAAGCACCTGGTCTATTTGTGAAGTTTCTTCAAGAACATGGGATTGTTGCCCAAAACATTATATCTGGTACTGCGGACCAGAATGGTGTATCAGAAAGAAGAAACTGAACTTTAATGGACATGTTGAGAAGTATGAGAAGTAACAGAAAACATCTTCAATTCTTGTGGACTGAAGCACTACAGACGGCTGTATATATAGTGAACTAAGTTCCAACAAAGGCTGTTTTAAAAACGCATTTTGAGTTATTCAAAGATTGGAAACCCGGTTTGTGACATAGATGCATTTGGGGATGCCCGTCTGAGGTTAGAATCTATAATCAACAATAAAAGAAACTAGATCTTAGGACTATTAGTGTGTATTTCAGGATATGTCGAAAAGTCCAAGGGTTATAGATTCTATTGTTTGTCTCACAATACTAGGATTGTGGAATCAAGAAATGCAAAATTTCTTGAGGATGACTTGATTAGTGGGAGTGGCCAGCTACAACTGATAGACTGATTGTCATGCATACACCTCAAATCCAAATGTATATAAAACAATTAGTTATTGAAGTTCGGCAAATAAATGATATTGATCCTTTAGATCAAGTTGTTAATCAAGATAATGTTGAACAATCAATTGACTAGCTGGTTGAACAACAAGTTCCTTAAGAAAATGATGCAACATTAAGAAGATCTACTAGAGTGAGGAGACCAGCAATTCCTAGTATTTATGAAGTGTACATGGAAGAAATGGAATGCAACGTTGGAGCCGAGAATGCTCCTGGAACATTTTCACAAGCTGTAAGTTCTAAAGAATCTAACTTATGGCACAAGGCCATGATTGAGGAGACGAACTCTATGGCAACTAATAAAGTTTGGGATCTTGTTAAGTTGTCGGGTGGTGTAAAAGTCATTGGGTGTAAATGGGTTTGTAAAACAAAGAAAGACTCACAAGGCAATATCGAGAGACACGAAGCAAGACTTGTAGTCAAAAGTTTTAGTCACAGAGAATGAATCGATTACACATATACTTTTTCTCTTTTATCAAAGAAAGATTCTCTTTCCACGATTATGGCATTAGTAGCTCACTTTTATTTTGAGCTATATCAAATGGATGTCAAAACGGTCTTCCTTAACGGAGATCTAGATGAGAATATTTACATGAAACAACCTAAAGGATTCTCCTCTAGAGATGGTGAGCAATTAGTCAAACAAGCCCCCCGCTAATGGTATTTAAAGTTCCATGATGTCGTCACTTAATTCGAGTTTGAAGGGAACGTCATGGATCAATGTATATGCCAAAAGATTAGTGGGAGTAAGATATGTTTCCTTGTTTTATATGTGGATGATATTTTGTTAGCAAATAATGATAATGAAATGCTATATGAGGTGAAACAATTCCTTTCAAAGAACTTTGATATGAAAGATATGGGTGAGGCATCTTATGTCATTAGAATTAAGAACCATAGGGAAAGATCACGAGGTATTTGGATTTGTCTCAAGAGACCTATATGAACAAAGTTCTAGAGAGATTTTGGATGAAAGATTGTTAACCAAGTGTAGAACCTATTGTGAAGGGTGAGAAAATCAGTTTGGGTCAATGTCCAAAGAATGACTTTGAACAGGAATGAATGAAGGATATTCCATACGCTTTCGTTGTATGGAGCCTTATGTATGCTCACATTTGTACCAAACCTGACATTGCATATGTTGTTGAAGTATTGGGTAGATATCAAAGTAACCCAGGTCTTGACCATTGGAAAGCTACAAAGAAGGTTATAAGATACCTTCAAGGAACAAAGAACTACATGTTTATGTTCAGACAGACCGGTGAAATGGAAGAGGTTGGCTACTCTGATGTTGACTTTGTTGGTTGTATGGATTCAAGAAAATCCATTTCAGGATACATTTTTATGCTAGCTGGTGGAGTCGTGTCTTGGAGCAGCTTCAAGTAGACATTGATTGCTACTTCCAAATGGAGATTGAGTTTGTATCGTGTTTTGAAGCTACATATCATGGTGTTTGTTTAAAGAGTTTCATATTTTGGCTTACAGTTGTTGACTCTATTTCTCAGCCACTAAACTTGTACTATGACAATTCAGTAGTTGTTTTCATGGCTAAGAATAACAAAAGTGGAAGTCAAAGTAAGAACATCGACATTAAGTATCTAACCATAAGAGAACATGTTAAAGATGGTAAAGTGGTCATCCAACACATTAGCACTGCTTTTATAATTGTCGATCCTCTGACTAAAGGCATGCCACCAAAGAAATTCAAGGATTATATAGAAAACATAGGACTTGGTTCTATGATGTAATCGTTCATTGTATGAGTACATTATTTTTCAATAAACTTTCATTCGGTTAGATACTTTCTCATATCATTGTGCACTTTCATTTTAATTTATTGATAAATATCGTTTGCGTTGACCTGGAATAAACATATGGCTTATTCACTAAATAATAAAGGCTATTAGTAGAGACTTAATATATTGTAATATACAAAAGATAATACTCGTTCATAGAGAACTTATCGCCATGATTCATACATTTTGTTTCTTTTATGTTGAATGCTTCGTTATATGGACAAAGTGGAAGAATATAAGAATATTTCCATATTAATTATGATATCAATGAAAATAATCTCTCCATTAATATGGTTCACTAAGCAAATGGATTCATACCAAATATAATGTACATTTAGTTGTCAGAATCAACCAATTATCATTAATTGTAATATTGTCCATGGATGGTTATGTGGCTATTAATTCAAACGTTTTGGGGTCCCTAAGCTTACTCACACATTCAGTAAACTGACATCATCTAAGATTGAGAGCGAGAGCTTAGAAGATCGTACAACGAGTCAAAGACTCATAGGTTGCATCTATAGATTCAAGACTTTATTATATTTACTTGTAATTAGAAGTCTTAAGATGATTGCTTTAGTTTGAGTCTAGGTTAGGTAAACCTAGGTGGAAAATCTCACAAGAACTAATATAGAACAAGATTAAAATTGAGACATGTCATCTAGATATCTTATGATGAATAGGCTCATGCATACACATACACAGTTTCATGAATTAAAGATGATATATTTTGAAAAGTTATGTAAAGCATGTGCATATCATATAGGTAGTTTACCATACATTCCTTACATCAAAGAAAAACATTTTTAACTCATTATAATCGATTAAGTAGTTAGTGTAATCGATTAAGTAGTTAGTGTAATCGATAATCTAGAATTCAATTACTAACTGGTCTGATGTTGTTAGCACGTTAATCGATTAAGACACCATATAATCGATTAAGACATAGCTGAAAACTGATTTTTAACAGTCTGTTAATCGATTAAATGGAATGATAATCGATTAATATCAGTATCAGTAGGATTAGTATAAATTATGTATTTCTTGCCAATGTGGTATAACATGCATATTTCGAAAATTATTAGAGAGCATACATTTTCATAGACTGCATTGCAGTGAGAAAGTGCATTTAGAAAACCTAGGGAGTGAAAGCATTCTGATTTAGGCTTAGAGATTAATATCATTGCATCTAGTCTCTAGTTTTCTATGCATCAAATTCTTTCATGTTGTTCTTGATTTCATTGAGAGATTTGTGAGGAAAATCTTTTTCTGAAAAGAGTGTGAATCATTTTTTTTGAAAACCCAATGCATTAATTTCATTTAGAATTATGTTCTTGTGGATTTTGTGCTTTATGTTTCAGATTGAGTTTTCAATTGTTGAATCCGAGGATTAAGTACTCAAGTCAACTCAATACATTCTGTTTGAACAGGGAAGTTGATCTCTTTGTGAATTGTTTCACTACGAGAGAGATCATTGTAATCTTCTCAGAGGCTAAGAGGTCTTAGTTCGAGCGATACCAAGGCCAGGGCCGATCGCGATAGGATAGGAGATCCTAGTAGGCGATTTAGTTAGATCAAACCTAGGTTGTCAAGCTCATAGGAGCTAAGTAAGGATCAGCATAATTTTTTTCTGATTTTGTAATTGGAAGTGTGTTTGTAAAACTCACAATTGTAGTTTGCACTGGACCGCAGACAAACCAAGATAAAATTCCTTGTGCACCTCTTTCTAATCCCTAATATCTTTACTTTCTATCTTTACCTTGTTGATTAATTGTGTTAATATGAGTTGCATGCTATAATTTGTTTATTGTCTTTTTGTAATCTCATTAATCAATTAACTGTGTAAAGATTTGGTAATCTATAACTTGTTGTGCAAGAAACCAAAGAATCAAGTTGTGCGAGTATCAAGATAATCAATTATCCACAAGCATAATCGATTATATCTGAGCATTGTTTAATCGATTAAGACTAACTATAATCGATTAACAACAGTCTGTTTTAGTTTTGTGCAAGTATAGTACAAGTGGAACAAGTGATCCGCGACACCTATTCAACCCCCTTCTAGGTGTATTCTGACCTGCTGATACGCAACAAGTGGTATCAGAGCTAGTACGAAAGTGCTAGCTTGACTACGTATTCGTTCAATCCTAGAGGATACTACGATGGGTTCCACAAACTCGTTTGGCGGTGATGGTGCATCCATCAATCGCCCTCCGATTTTTAGTGGCTAGGGGTACGCCTAGCGTAAGGTGCGCATGAAAATATTCATTGAGGCGATTGACACAGACATTTGGGAATCTGTGGTCAATGGTCCTTTCGTTCCACTTCACTTAGTGGATGATGAACCTAAAGAGAAACCAAAAAGTTTATGGACTGATGATGAACACAAAAGGGTTTAGCATAACCTACGTGCCAAAAACATTATCCTATCGAGACCCTATCGTACGATGAATTCTTTAGAATTTCGTAGTGCCAAAATGCAAAAGAAATGTAGGACACTTTACAAGTGACTCACGAAGGCACAAGCGAAGTTAAGTGTGCTAGGCTAAATGCGCTAACACATGAATATGAGTTATTTCGCATGTTATCAAATGAATCAATTACTAAAATGCAAAAGCAATTTACTCACATTGCTAACCATTTAGTTGCCCTAGATAAAACTTTTGCTAAAGGAGATTTAATTGACAAAGTTTTGCGTTGCCTTGCTAGAAAATGGAAGCCGGAAGTAACTGCGATCATGGAGTTAGGACGTTTGACCATGAACGAAGATTCAAACCGGAAGAAGAAAAGCATCTCTCTCAAAGCAACCAGCTCGCAAGATCAGGAAGAGGATGATGATTCTGATTCCGACCTGGATGAAGAAACCATGAATCTCCTAGTTCGCAACTTTGGCAAATTCCTGGAAAAAAAATGGGGATTCAAGAGGTTTCATAAGAAAGAAGCGAATGACTCAACCAAAAAGGTTCCAAGAAATCCCTTTACCCCCAATTCCAAACCCTAAGATAGGTTTTTCGTGAATCCCTCCTTAAACCTTCAAATCAACTCGGTTTGTCACCTAAAAATCGAAAGAGGTCATGCACAAAGGATTAAAACAACCACTCAACGTCCACCACGTGCTCCAAAAGTCGTATCTTCGAATCAACAAGTGAGGCAGGACCATGGAGACCCATATTACTCTCTGATTTTGCAAGAGACTTGGTTGCTCAAGTTTCAAGGAAGAAAGCCTACATACATAAGGTATGCCAACTTCACTTGGTTAGCGGAACAAAACTTCGATTTTCCACATGGAATGCAAGCACAAGAGGTTGTCCCCTTTTTAGAATTGAAAGGTAACATTTACCCTGCTCTAGTTAGGGAATACTATGCTGATCTTAGATACAAGGATGGAAAGTATTGGTCTATGATATCTACAAAATTATTTGAGCTGAGTGATGACATATTCATGAATATGGGTGGATTATCGAGTAATGGTGCTAGTCTAGGAGATTGTGATTGGGTTAACAATTCTTTTGATGTTGTTGAATTGTATAAGTCGTGTTTGAGGAGACCTCAATTATATGTTCACGGTGAATTGACAAAAGCTGGGTCATTACCCGTAGAGAATAGGCTACGTAGAGAACAGGCTCCTACACTATCTGATTGCATACAGTCGGATTCAAAGGAACACAAATCATGCACAACCTACTGTGAATGATTTGAGGTTCATGTATGCGGTCAAGGAAAATGTGATGATTAATTGGCCTGAAGAGATCTTGAAGGTCATGTATAGTGTCTCTACATCGCAATAGAAGTTGTTTCCCTACAGTATTTTCATCTCGCGCATTATTGACTATCTGAATATTGATGTTTCCGATACTATTGTTGTAGAGTGTTCGGATAAAGATCACTTGATTGGTAAAAGTTTGATCCACAAGATGGGCATCTACAAGTATGACAACACTTGGCAATACCAGGAGGATTTCAACACTGTGAACCTCGACCCATCTGGTGAGGATGACCAAGATGAAACACAAGAACCAGCCTTTGGACCAACTCTCTTGGATGCTATGGAACAACGACTTAACAATAGGATGGATCTACATTTTTAGTCTTTGAAGGACACATATCATACTGATTTAGAGAACTTTGAGGAGCGCCGATTGCCTACATAGATAATCATTATCAATCCTTGAGGAACATCGTTCAGACACCTGCTGATTCACAAAGCCAGAGGTTGTGTGCCGAGTTCAACAAGTTGAGCACCCTCATGTGGTGGTGGCACGATCATTCCTGATGATAAAAACCTTCTATCTCATCCCTAGTTAGGAGACCTTAGATCCTTAGGTTTATCCTTCCTAGTTTATGGATTATTTTGATCCTTGCTTTCCTCTTGAGAATTTCATTTTTCTATTTTGCTTTTGCATATGGATTGTAATAGCTAAACTACTTATCTTCTACTAAACTTGTGTTGGTATTATGCATAATTGTACCTTGTTGTTTACAATTGGAAGTAATGCATTACTGTTTTTCACATTGTCTATTTCATGCTTAATGGTTAATTATGTCGTAAATAATATGGATTTATGTTTAATGGATCTTGAACATGTTTGGTGTATGTATCCCTGTTGATTGATTAAGCTTGTTGTTTACTGTTCTATTATATCATTGCTTAATCATTCCATGCCTAATTTGACTTCACATAGCCTTTCATGCCATTAAATCAGTTATTTCTTACAGCTGGTTGATTTATTAAACGCCCAAAACTAATTAATTAATTACAGTCTGTCTTAACCATAATAACTCTTCTGACTTTTGACTAGAATTGAATATTCGTATCTTTTTGATAATGTCAAAAGGGGGAGAAAGGTCGTTTGTTGTGTTTGATGTATTTGCAGGTTGTACAATAGCTTCCGTAGTAATCATTGCTTACCTAAGGGGAGAGCAAGCGCTTCAACTTTGAATTCACAACCGTTATGCAAATGTACAACATCATCAAGCTATTTCATCAAATTTAATGTGGTATTTGATGTGGTGTTTGTCATCATCAAAAGGGGGAGATTAAAAGTGCAAAATGTCAAGGATTGCACTAGCAATGCTCTGCCTATGTTTTGATGAAGACAAGAAGTTAGTAAAAGCTTGAAGATGACTCAACAATCAACATGTCGAGAACTCAATGGTCATATCTAAACTAGGTTATATCAATAGAGATATAGTAGTCTAGGATGTGTGCCTTAGTTAGTGAGTCTGGGTTAGGTAAACCTAGATGCAAGTCTCACAAGCCATTCATATTGACATATCATATTCATGAGGCATATCATCTAGTCTATTATGTGTTCATGCATTAATCATACATGTTATATGTTCATATTAGGCATAACATAATTGCTAAAACATGTATAGGAGTCAAGCATAACATACAAGTAGTTTACCATTTAATCACATATTGAAATATGTTGGTTAATCGATTAACGTGGAGTCTTAATCGATTAACGTGTCTATTTTTTGTTTTAACTGCGTAACTGAAAAACGGTTTGTAGAGCCAAGTCTGTTTTGTATAAATTCTGGTAACTTGTAGAAACGTGGAGCATTGCATATCATTTTGTTGAATTCGTGATTTACTATATTGTATAGGCAGAAGAGAGATGCATGTGTGAGAAAGATAGATTAACATGCTTAGTTCATGATGTATTGCATGTAGTTTTCATGTGCTTTATCTCATTCATTCATTCTTGCATGTTCGTGCATTCTGATTAGAGATTTTAGAGAAAGATTATGCGTTATATGTTTTGTATTAACTTGCATACATTCATGATGGCTTGTGTTACTTGACTGTGGGTTAATCTTTGAGTTTTCATTGTTGTAATTTGAGCATATTAGTTCTTCGTAGAACTCTGCTTTTGTATACTGTTTTGGGCATTGGGTTTTGTCTCTTGGTGTCTTACCACCATTGAGATTGAGTGAATCTTCACCAAGGCTTGGAGGTCTTGAATTTAGAGCGAGAATCTTGGCTGGGGCATGATCGCGAGAAAGGTTTTCTTGGGCGATAGGGATAGTCAAACCAAGGTTAGAGGTTCTTGAAATTCAAGAAAGAAGCGTCTAGAGTCTTGTAATTGAATTGGTGTATGTAACAATACATAGTTTTCAATATAGTGAAAATAAATCTCCCAAGTTCAGAAGGGGAGGCATGAATGTAGTTTGCAAGTGGACCCGCAAACGAACCAGGATAAAAATCCATTTGTGCAAGTTGTTCTCTCTCAATCTTTTTTATATTTCAAGTTGTTTTAATTTGTGTTTAAAGCTGATATTTTGCATACTGCTAGTTTGCTATATCCTTGTTAATTGTGCATAAAAATATATGTTGTATCTCTGGTTGTTTGTTGTTAAATAATTGTGCAATTAGCCAATTTGGTAATTCTGTTTCTGATACATGTTAATCGATTAAACCCACTGGTTAATCGATTACCTGGGTCGTTTTCCAGAACCGGGTTTTGGTGCAAGAAGCGGTAATTGATAACCACTACACCTATTCAACCCACCTTTTAGGTGTTTCTAGATCACTGATACCTAACATAAATAATCTCTAACACCCCCTTGTGCATTTCATGATCGGTAGAGAGGAATCCTGAAACGGACTGGGTTTACCACGTAAGCACCTCTAATAGAGGTAATTGCAAAACAATTGATATTGTTACTTGTCGTTGTTAATGATATCTGTACTCCCGGTTGCTTACCCACTAGGATCTTGGCCCTCGGGTATTGTAATTTTGGTGGTGATTGGTTGGTGAATTGCATATTGCATTGCATGAAAGATATATTACTTGTGGATGTGAATATCCTCTTGTATAAGACACTAACTTCATGCATCATTTGCATATGTTTGACATTGTTTATTTATGGTGTTGTTATAGGGTGTCTCACTTTAATATTATTTCTCTATGTAATTCCACGTTGCGGTCGTTGTAGTTGGTTCTTATTCCCTTTTCTTTGTCTTTTCTTTTGTCTATACTATGTGTATGTCCAGGTTTGTTCTAGTTGCTCTATGGATATCCATTGATGGAAATATAGACAAGAAGAACTTAGCTGATATATAGTTAAGTATCTTGTTTATATTGGGATTATTGACTCTGATTTAGGAATACTCTTGGTCTTTTGAACTAATTTTTGTATAAGTTATATTTTATGAAAAATACTTAAGAGTGATTCTTTTCCCATACAGGATGTCTTTTATAATCATTATGTTAAGATTAAGATTAATGATTTTGTAAAGCTACATACTTAAACAAATAGATAATTGTATAAATCATGGTTTTCAGGTTGTATGTGATACCTCATTTTTGGGTAATGAAAATATTGAATATTTTCGTATCTTGAACATGTTAATGAAAAGAAATTTTAAATTAACTCTGATTTTCTAACAGGTTGCCTTTAATTTTATTTAAATTTGTATCATATTTTTATAATGAAGTCTTAATTTCTAAGTTGCAAAAATGGGGTGTCACACTTGATAGAACCCAAAAATTTCAACATGATTGTTATAGTCCACGAAACGATGAGACCATAATAACATGTTCACATGTGATTACTCCACTATTGACAATGGCTAAAATTTTAACTACAAA
Organism: Lupinus angustifolius; assembly: GCF_001865875.1. Taxonomy (NCBI): domain Eukaryota; kingdom Viridiplantae; phylum Streptophyta; class Magnoliopsida; order Fabales; family Fabaceae; genus Lupinus; species Lupinus angustifolius. Next base: position 192,560 of record NW_017727831.1, on the reverse strand, counting down.
AACATAATCAAGCAAATAAAATTAAGCAAATCAAATGATTGATGAACATGTGAGTAGATAGCCACACTTCAATGCTACATTTAATATGTAAGAATGACTCAATAATGGTTTAGTGGGATAAGGTCTCACTAGATCTAAAAATAATCAAAAGGTTAAGAATTTAATTTTTAGGGGTGATACTTATTGGCAGATAGTCATGTACACAGAAAAATTAATTACTTATCCAAGAAGGATGAGGAAATATATTTAGTAGTGTAAAAAAAGAACATCAATATGAGGGGACAAAGAGGTGGCGATTCTCTAGGCGTCCATTATTTCTCCTACGGATGACTCAACAAATCTAGAGCCTCCACATTTTCATAATATTTTATAGTAGCACTTTTATTTGTCTCTCAACTTAGGGGTAAATATTATATTAGTTCAAACCCTTGATTTTTGAGTAACCCCGCTAAGAAAGACAAGTTTGAAGGATCATCACATATTATAATTTTTTTTTGGAAATCTGTCTAATTAAAAAGGTGTCATTTAGTTAAAAATAATTAAAAATAGAATTTATATTTTTATATTATTATGCGAAGTTTGATCGGTGTTAGGATAAAGAGATATGATTGTTTTGAGATAATTATTGGTATTAAAGAAAGAAGTTCATATTTCCCTTTTATTTCTAATATCAAAAGTGATATTTCAGAATAATATGTTATCATGTTATTTTTATTATTATTTTTGTAGTATTTACCATCATTAATGAAAATGATTTTTACTCTCGTTTTATATATGTATAATAATACTTAAGCTCATATATAATATTATTAATTTTTCTATTGGTTTTCCACGGGTATCATTGTATTATAAGCAATCTTGTACGAGTCGAAAACATATACAGGTATATGGGATTAACACTCCAATTGGGTATTTTTTCATCCACAAGAGTCAAACACAAGACATTATTTAAGGAGAATGTTGGTATATAATATTATTAGTCAATAATATAAGAACTTTTATACCATTAACTTATCGACCTACTTAAATAAAAATAATATGAATTACATGAATGATATATTAGATATATAAAATTTCATAAATAATGCATTGATATTAAAGTGTATTATTTTGACCATACTACATTAGTTGTGATGTCATCACTTGCATACCCGCCGACGTTCAAGACAAAAACCACGTTTGAATTTCTTCCTAGATTCATTCCATTCCTCAACTGCCTCAGTCCTTACCATTAATAAACTTATAAAAATGAAACATAAATTAAATAAGACCAAAAAAATTCTTTAACTAGAAGTTAGACTTTTTTTGTTGTTGATATTTTCTCACGTTTTGATTAAGGAATTAATCTCATTCGAAGTGTGTGTGGTTATCATTTTTAACAAATGTTATTCTCAAGAATTAAACTATTAACTTATTGATTATGCTGGGATCTAGTTAGGTACACCATTATAATAACACTTTCTCCGTAGAAGCTAGACTTCAACGTACTCACAACAATCTATATAAATACATCACCCAAGTAGTCTCTTGCATCAAAATATATTACCACATCCTATCATCATTAGAAAACAGAAACAAAAACATGGAATCTAATTCCACCTCTTATTCTTCATCCAATAAGTCAATATCCTTAGCCCAAAACACTGAGAAAACAAAGGTGCAAAAACATGCATCCTATTTTCAATCTCATAATTCATTGCTCCATTCGCTAAGAAAAACAAAGTCAAGGAAGAAAGCTCCAGTTGCACCAATTCCACAAGCACCAACCAAAGTGTACAAGGTGGACCCTTTTAACTTCAAAGAGCTAGTTCATCAGCTAACTGGTGCACCTGAGTTCAAATCCCGACAACTGTTTCGACATAATCAGAATGTTCAAAGTGTCAAAGGTGACGATGTTACTACTCTTGATGTTGCTTCACACAACCCAATAGTAGAAATTTCAAGCAGAAACATTACAGCAACATCACCACCAATGCATAAGAGCTGGTATATGGATTTGCAATCTGAATTATGTGGGGTGGAAACAAAAGAGAGTGGTACTGAGGGGGCAACGAACCCAGGTTTCTTGGACATGAATTTGTCATCACCATCTTCTTATAGTAATTGGTGTAATTTCTTCCCTCTTCTAAGCCCAAGAACATAACTAGCTTGGAACAAGGAAAGTTATATAGTACTTTTAGATTGAAGCTTCATTATATGTAGTGTGTGATTTGATATTTAGATTATACACTCCTCACATTTATCTAGATTTTATCTCTGTGTTTTTATGTAATTTTTGCTTTTTATTTCGTATGTCGTGTACAATTTTTCTCTCCATAAAGAATACAAGTGTACTATTAGCTGGGTGTGTTAAATCCAATGATACAAAGTTTAATATACTGATAGAATAATTTTCATTGAGAAAATAAATATAATCATACCATATATCAATGTTATGATTAGGATTTACAGTTATTGTTCATACACTCAAAAAAAATAGGTATATATATCTATTAATTCACTCACATAAGATTCAATGATTTAAATTGAAGTATTGTTATTTTATTCTTATTTTAGTCAAAAATTATATAGCTTAGCTCCTTGTTAACCATTGATCTACAATATATATCTAATGGTACATATACATTATTCCAAAAAAATCATGTAAATTTTTTTCTTTTAAGCTCTTCCAACCATTACTGTCAACTTCTTCTCATGCTTGGTTAACCTTTGCATTTTTTGCATTCTTATATGTTCTAATTAGTAACTATTATTGAGAATAGTGTAATTCATTTAGCTAATTTCGTTAATCGATTAATAGATTGTATAATCGGTTAAACAGTCTGTTAATTCTATTATAAAAGACAATGTAGCTGAAATAAAGAAAGCGCGAAGTATTTTTTTCAATTTCTCTCTTCTCACATTTCACTCGATAATCGATTTATTTCTTTTCTTCCAACAGTGGTATCTAAAGCTAAGTGATCAAGGATCTGTGGAGGTGCCAAGTTAAGGTGCAAGAAACTTCAAGTGGTGAAGCTCACATTTATGATAAGAGACTCAAGGAGAAAGGGGGTGAAAGTGAAGTTGCAAAAGGGATATAGCAACCTCACATGGATTCTCAATGAATCTTCCAATTCTTGATAGGAAGAACTATGACCATTGGAACATTCAAATGAAGGTAATATTTGGGTTCCAAGAATGTCTTGATGTTGTGCAATCTGGGTTGCAAACAACAGAGGAAGATTTTGTGGAGTATAGGGAAGCCAAGAAGAAGGATTGCAAGGCAGTCTTCTTAATTCATCAATGTGTAGATCGTGCCAACTTTGAGAAGATTTCTCCAGATTTTTGTTCCAAGGAAGCATGGGAAATCTTGGAGAAAAGTTACTTAGGTGGAGTGAAGGTGAAGAAGGTGAGGCTTCAAACACTTAGGAGGCAGTGTGAGTTACTACAAATGGATGAGCAAGAGAAAATTGCAGAATACCTTACAAGAACTCATGGTTTGATCAATATAATGAAAGGGTGTGGAGAGACACTATCTAAGCAAGGTGTGGTGAAGAAGATACTCAGAACACTCACTACCAAGTTTGATCATATTATAGTAACAATAGACGAGTCAAAAGATCTTGAAAACTTCAAGATTGATGAATTGCATGGCTCCTCGAAAGCACGTGAATAAAGATTCATAGAAAGGATATCTCAGCAGGCCTTGAGTGCTCAGTTTAGAAAGAAAGGTTCTGCACACAATGATAAATTCAAAAGGGACGGAGGAAAGTGGCATAGTGACAAGAGAGTTGAGTCTGAAAATTCAAGATCACATGGACCAAGGTCTCAAAGGATTAACTCAATTAATCAAAGTTATCATATTGAGATCAACAAGGCTAATAAAAGGGGCAAACAATGGAAAGGCATGAAGAAAAAGGATAAGAGTAGAATCCAATGCTTCACTTGTAGAAATTGGGATCAATTTGCCTCAGAATGCAAAGAGAAAAAGGCCACTCATGTTAAAGAAGGAGAGACCAGACTAGCCAAGGATGAGGACTTAGAAGAATAGGTCTTGCTACTAGCCAAAACAAATAACTTCTATAAAGAGACTAGTGATTCAGATGATGAATTTTTGTGGTGACAACTCAGTGTGTTCAGAGTTCAAACAGTTGGTATCTTGACATCGGGTGTTCCAATCACATGACAGGGCATATGGAGTGGTTTGTGAATTTGGACAATTTTTTTGAGACAAAGATCAAGTTTCTAGATGATAGTGTCATCACTACATAAGGAGTTGGTAAAGCGATGATCAAGATGAAGGATGGATCAACCTCCTACATCTCTAATGTGTTGTATGTGCCAAGGATGAAAATAAATCTATTGAGCCTAGGCCAATTACTTGAAAAGGGATACAACATGAGGTTAGATAATAGGATGCTCACGGTGTTCAACAAAAGGGGATTATTGATCTTGAAGGCTCCTCTCTCCAATAACAAAACCTTCAAGATTGGTATTCAACTTGGAGAACACAAGTGTTTGGAATCCATTGTTGGTGACACATGGATTTGTCATCAAAGACTTAGCCACCTCAACTTCAAAGGCATGGAATTGTTAAGCAAGGATGGAATGGAGACTGGACTACCTAGCATCAAAACACCAACTGAATTGTGTAAAGATTGTCTCACAAGTAAGCAAACCAAAAACTCGTTTAGTTTTCAAGTACCAACCAAGTCAGCTAGATCACTTGAAGTGGTGTATACATATGTGTATGGACCTTTTTAAGTTCAATCACTTGGAGGGAACAACTAATTTGTGACCTTCAAGGATGACTTCAGAAGAAAGTTATGGATCTATTTGTTAAAGAAAAAAAGTGAAGTTTTTGACAAGTTCAAGAGTTATAAGGCACTTGTGGAGAAAAAAAGTGGAATGAAACTGATACTATTAAGGAGTGGTGGTGGAGGGGAATACAATTCTCATGAGTTTCACCACTTCTGTGAACATGAGGGCATAACTCATGAGGTAATTGCACCATATACTCCTCAACACAATGGAGCAGCTGAGCGGGTTAATAGAATTGTTCTAGATATGGTAAGAAGCATGTTGAAGACAAAGAAGCTACCCAAAAGGTTTTGGACATAAGAAGTCTCAACAGCAGCCTATATCTTGAGCAGATGACCAACTAAAAGGCTAGAAAACACAACTCTAGAAGAAGCTTGGTTAGGGCTTAAGCTAAATGTGAAGCATCTCAAAGTTTTTGGCTCAGTATGCTACAAGCACATATCCGATTATATAAGAAAGAAGTTGGATGATAAAGAAGAAAATTTGATATTCTTGTGTGATCACTCAACAAGAGCTTATAAGGTGTTTAATCCTGATACAAACACTATCTCATACAGCAGGGATCTCAAGTTCAATGTGGCTGAATCTTGGGACTAGAATGAACACAATGCAGACTCAAACAGATCGGATGGGATGGATATTGATAACACACAGAATGCATCAGGACCTTACACAAACAATGATGTAAATGTTGATGTTGGTGAAAGACCTCAAAGACAAAGACATATGCCATCAAGGTTTAGAGATTATGAGATGTTTAATGACTCAATAATCACTCAAGAATGAGATTTTATGCATATGGCTCTACAAGCTAAAATGGAGCTTATCTCATTTGATCAAGCTATCAAGGATTAGTGTTGGATTGAGGCAATGAAGGAGGAAATCAACTCAATAGAAAAGAATGATACATCACACTTAAAACACTACCAGAGGGTAAGAAGACAATCTTCGTAAAGTGGGTGTACAAGGTGAAATTAAAGTGTGATGGAACGGTTTCAAAGAAATGGGCCAGATTAGTAGCTAAGGGGTTCTTGCAGAGACCAGGTTTGGATTTTGAGGAAGTCTTTGCTCTAGTGGCAAGGATAGAAATAATAAGACCTGTCATTGTCAATGCAAGTTCAAAAGGTTGGTCAATTTGTCAAATGGATTTGAAGTATGCATTCCTAAATGGGCCATTAGACAAGGAGGTATTTGTAACACAACTACCTGGTTTTGAGATTCAAGATCAAGAGAATAAAGTGTATAGGCTACATAAGGCACTCTATGGGCGGAAACAAGCACCCAGAGCCTGGAACAAAAGAATAGATGGATTCTTGTTGAAACTAGGATTCTTGAGATGTATAAATGAGCACGGTATCTATACAAAAGGAGTATCTAGTGAAGCATCAATAATTACTTGCTTATATGCAAATGACTTGAAATCACGGGCAGTGACAAGGATGAGATTGATTGGTTTAAAGCTAAGTTGAAGCTTGAATATGAAATGACTGATTTGGGAAGTCTATCATACTTCCTAAGGATTAAATTTCTCAGAACAGATGCAGGGATTTTGATACACCAAAAGAAGTACATTTCTTATGTACTTGAGAGGTTCAACATGCTAGAATGCAACCCAGCCACAACTCCTGTTGAAACTGGTCACATTCTAGGCAAGGAAAATCCTAAAGATAAATCAATTGACTCAAATCTCTATAGGCAAATGATAGGGTCTCTAAGATACATTTGCAACTCAAGACCAGACTTAGCTTATGGTGTTGGATTGGTTAGTAGATATATGGAGCATCCTAGAACATCCCATATGTAGGGTAAAGAGGATACTCAGATATCTCAAGGGAAGTATAAACTATGGTGTTATGTTCCCTATCAAAAAAGTAGAGAACTTAGCATAATATATGGCTATACATATGTTGATTGGTGTGGTGATAAGGATGATAGAAAGAGCACAAGTGGATACCTATTCAAGCTTGATAATGCAACTGTGAGTTAGTGCTCTAACAAGCAAAAGGTTGTTCCTCTATCATCATGTGAAGAAGAATACATTGCAACCTATTTGGGAGGACAACAAGCATTATGGCTGCAAGCGTTGCTCGTGGAGTTAGGAATGCCAATGGATGAACCAATCTATGTCATTCATAGACTCATACACTTATCATACATGCACTGATTCTGAAATTTGTAATTATTGTATAAATGAGATTATGTGTATTTCTATTTATCCAAATGTTGTAGAATCAGATTGCACTAACCCAATTGTTGTAGACATCATATATCAATTTGATTTACTTGTTCAGGTGCAGGGTGTGTTAGGTATCAGTGGCCTAGGAACACCTAGAAGGGGGGTTGAATAGGTGTAGCGGTTATCGATCACCACTTCTTGACCCAAAACCCAACTGCTGGAAAACAGTCCAGTTAATCGATTAACAGCAAGGTTTAATCGATTAACTACTGCACAGAATAGAATGATCAGGCAGGCAACTTGCATAGTAATTAAAATAAATTGAACATATATAATACAAATATGGCACTAAACAAATATCCAACTTTTCAATCATAGATTCAATTTATAATGGCAAGAAACATAAAGAAGATAAAGAGAGAAAGAACAGTGCACAAAGGATTTTTATCCTGGTTCGTTTGCGGTCCACTGCAAACTACATTCAGGCCTCCCCTTCTGGATCAGGGAGATTTTCTTTCTTCACAATATTGAAATATGCATACAAATACCAATTCAATTACAAGCACATAGGACGCTCCGTTCTTGAAGTCTAGGACCTCTAAATCCTTGGTTTGACTCTATCCTTCGCCTCTGAGAAAACCTTTCTCGTGAACTAGCCCTAGCCAAGATTCTTATCCTCAAATCAAGACCTCCTAGCCTTGGTGAAGAACCTCAATCTCTATGGTGATCTCACACCAAGAGACAAAACCAGAATACATAAAACACGTTAAACAGTAAGGAATACTAAGCACAATAATGCTTAAAATATGACAAGATAAAGACTCAAAGATTAACCATTTTACTAATCACTTTAGCCATCAAGATTTAAATGAGTTAATCAATATCAGTATATAGATAATTTCTCTCTAACAATATCTAATGCATGAGCATGTGAGCAAGATAAGAACGGATATCGAATTATGCAAAAACAGTAAGCATATAACAGCAATTAAAACAGCATAATCTCTCTTCTCATGCATGCAATCTCTCTTGCAAAAATACAATAAAACAAGTATGCAAAATGCTCTTTAAACAGCCCTATACAATAGAATGCGATGTTGTGGTTCTTTGAACAATGCCTTGTATATATAGCATAGAGAATATGCGGTTACATTTGTTGCAAAAGAGTTAAACAGTTAAAATAGATTTCAGTTATAACAAATAACAGACTACTTAATTGATTAAGGCTTCTTTTTAATCGATTAACAAGGCAACAAAATGACACGGAATTCAGTTCAAACAGAAAACACACATTTAAAAGAAAAATAGTTGCGTTAATCGATTAAGTTACCATGTTAATCGATTAACTGGAACATTTATGCATATGTTTCAAATGGTAAACTTCTCATATGTTATGCACAATATATATACATGCTTTACCAATTATATTATGCCTAATATGCACATATAACATGTATGATAGATGCACGAACATACAATTAACTAGATGATATGTCTCATGAATATGA
>NW_017727831.1:183035-183976 GCF_001865875.1 Lupinus angustifolius | reverse complement strand
TTACTACGGCACACATCCCAGACTACTTAGATTATAGACTCAATTTACATTCTAGTCTAGATATGACCAAATGAGCATAAGGCATGTTGATTGTTGAGTCATCTTCAAGCTTTGTTAGAATCTTGTCTTCATCAAAACATAGGCAAGGACATGCTAGTGCTATCCTTGACACTTTGCACTTTCAATCTCGCCCTTTTTGATGATGACAAACACTTCATCAAAATTCTTCAATTGTTGATGTATAATCTTGATGTTAAATTTGTAGAATGGTTGTTAAAGGTTTTTTTTCAAAGAACAAAGTCAAAGCGCATTGCTTCCTTGTAGGTAAGCAAAAGTATGTACGGAAGCTTTATAAAAACAACCTGGAAAAGGCTTTATACAACCTGCAAAATGTATGTAACACAACAAGCAACCTTTCTCCCCCTTTTGACATTATCAAAAAGATAAACGTATTCAATTCTAGTCAAAAGTTAGGAGAGTTATTATGGTTATGACATACAGTAATTAATCAATTAAACTTGGATATGTAACTGATTAACCAGCTGTAAAGAAGCTTGAACTAATTCACAGTTTTTTTTATGATTTAATCGATGAAGTGAAGTTGTTAATCGATTAAATTGACATCAGATAGCAGCAGAACAGTTTGAATGGCATGAAGGGTTATGCAGAAGCAAATCAAGCCCGGAATGATTAAGCATTTGATATATTTGAGCACTTTGCAATAGGCACAATCATTCAATATAATCACATATACCAATCATGATCAAGATCCATGTCAAACAAAGTAACGTGTTATATGCAACATAATTAACAATCAAGTATGAATGCGATAATTCGAAATCATTTTAACACAAAATGTAAAATAGTAGTTCAATAGTAGATATAGAGTTGTTACAATCCAAATAAAAACAGCAATGCAATACAAAACATAAGATCTCAAG
>NW_017727831.1:178438-182935 GCF_001865875.1 Lupinus angustifolius | reverse complement strand
GTAATGGTTGTCAATGTATGCATTTTGACGCTCCTCAAAATGCTCCAAATTTGTATGATATGAATCCTTGAGAGACTGAAAGTGAAGATCCATCCTATTATTGAGACGTTGTTCCATAGTATCCATATAAGCTTGTCCAAAAGCAGGTTCCTATGATGCATGTCCTGAATGCTCCCCCTGAGTTGCAGCAAATGGCTCTTGGTTCATGTCTTGATCATCTTCACTGGAAGGATCAAGGTTTGCATTGTTGAAGTCCTCTTGACATTGCCAAATGTTGTCATACTTGCATATGCCCATCTTGTGAATTAAACTCTCACCAATCAAGTGACCCTTGTCTAAGCAGTCCATCACTATAGTATCTAGAACATCAATATGTAGATAGTCAATAACTCGGGATATGAAGATACTAAAAGGAAGTAGCCTTGATTGAGAGGTGGAGACGCTATACATGACCTTCAGAATCTCATCAGGCCAATTTATCATGATGTTCTCCTTCACAACAAACATAAACCTCAAATCATTCACGGTAGGTTGTGCATGATTTGTGTTTCTCTGAATCAATATGTAGGCAATCAAGTAGTGTAGGAGTCTATTTTCTACGGACAGTGACTCAACTTTGGTCAATTCGCCTTGAACATAGATTTGAGGTTTACGCAAACACGACTTATACATTTCAACAGCGTCAAATGAGTTGTTGTTAGCCCAACCACAATCACTTAAACTAGCACCAGAAAAAGCTAAAGCACCCACATTCAAAAAGATTTCTTCATTAATTTCGAACAACTTTCCAGCTATCATCGACCAATATTTCTCATCTTTATATCTAAAGTTCGCTAATACTCCCTAACTAGAGCAGGGTAAATATTACCTTTCAATTCCAAGAAGGGGACAGCCCCTTGAACTTGCAAGCCATGTGGAAATTTGAAGTTATGTTCCGCTAGCCAAGTCACATTCGCAATCCGAATATACAAAGGCTTTCTTCCCTAAAATTTCTGCCACCGAGTTTCTTGTAGAATCAATGAGTAGTATGGATCCCCGCGGTTCTGCCTTGGTTGTGGAGGTGGCACGACTTTTAGAGCATATTGTGGACGTTGTGCGGTTGTCTTGATTCTCTTTCCATGTTCTTTGTCCATAGCAATCAAACACTGAATCGTGATAAAGGTTTAGAGGAAAGGTTGAGGGAAACCTAGGGTAAGGTTTTTAATTTGGGTAAAACGAATGTCTTAGAAGTAGGAGATGAGGAAGACGGTTTACGGAGTGGAAATGTAGAGGGGTGATTCTGTTTAGGGCTAGGATGATGTTGGACTTGTTCCTCTGAGATTTGAAAGAAAATGGGATGAATGGGGTTTTGAAAAATGTCTAGAAACGCTTATGTTTCTGATATACTGATGTCGTTAATCGATTAACAGCATCTATTAATCGATTAACCCGAGTTGAAAATGCCAGTTTTAAAAGTTTTTTCCCAGGTAATCGATTAATTGATTTACTTAATCGATTAAATGCATGCATGGATTTCAAACTTAATTGGATAATTTGATTTTAAGCTATCACATATATTTAAAGCTTTTAGGCATAGAATCATGGATTATACAAGGAATCATAAGCATTCAATCATCATTTACAAAGCATTCAAAGGGATCATACAAGGCAATCACAAAATTATTAATCAAGATATTTTTCATCAAGGAGTCCTAGTTCTCTTCGAAGAACATAGAAAGTATCTCGTGAGAAGGGCTTTGTGAAAATATCTGCTAATTGTTTAGATGTTTCAACAAATTCTAATATACAATTACCTTTTTTAACATGATCATACAAGAAATGATGCCTTATTTCAATATGCTTAGTTCTAGAATGCAAGACGGGATTCTTGGAAAGGTTAATGGCACTCGTGTTATCACATTTAATAGGGATCTTTTCTAATATGAACCCAAAGTTCTTAAGTTGCTGCTTCATCCAAAGGATTTGAGTGCAACACACGCTAGCGGCAATGTATTTCACTTCAGTGGTGGACAAAGCAACACACACTTGCTTTTTACTGTGCCATGCAACTAGGGAGCTGCCTAATATGTGACAAGTCCCACTAGTGCTTTTACGATCCAACTTGCACCTAGCGTAGTCGGAATCAAAGTAACCTACCAAGGATAGGGAGGCATCCCTAGGATACCATAATCCCATATTAATAGTTCCTTTTAGATATCTCATGATACGTTTTACAATGATATAATGCGATTCTTTTGGCAAAGCTTGAAACCTAGCACACATACAAACACTAAACATAATATTGGGGCGGCTAGCAGTTAAATACAATTAGGAGCCGATTATCCCGTGATATTTAGTTACCTCAATCGCTTTTCCCTTTTCATCTCTGTCCAGATAACATGCAGATGTCATAGGTGTAGATGCGTCCTTACACTGCTCCATATCGAACTTCTTCAGTAATTCCTTGCAATACTTCGACTGATGGATGAAGATGCCACTTTCCATTTCTTTGATTTGAAGTCCAAGAAAAAAGGTCAGCTCCCCCATCATCGACATCTCAAACTCCCCTTGCATCAACTCAGAAAACTCCTTACCAAGGATGTCATTAGTAGATCCGAAGATGATATCATCAACATATATTTGTACGAGTAAAACATGATTATCTGATCTACGGATGAAGAGAGTGGTGTCGACCAAACCTCTTTTGAACCCTTTTTCTAGTAGGAACGAACTCAATCTATCGTACCAGGCTCTGGGAGCATGTTTTAGGCCATATAGGGCCTTCTTGAGTTTATATACATGGTTCGGGTATTTGAGTTTTCAAACCCTGGTGGTTGGTCTACGTACACCTCCTCTTGAATATATCCATTTAAAAAAGCACTTTTAACATCCATTTGCAATAGTTTAAAGTTCATGATTGATGCAAACAACAAGAGCATCCTAATGGCCTCAAGTCTGGCTACAGGAGCGTAGGTCTCATCATAATTGATGCCCTCCTCTAGGTTATAGCCTTTGGCCACTATGTGAGCCTTATTTCTAATTATTAAGTCATATTCATCTAGCTTATTATGGAAGACCCATCAGGTGTCAATTACGGGATGATCTTTTGGTTTGGGGACCAAGTCCCACACATTATTTCACTCGAATTGGTTTAGCTCTACTTGCATAGCTATACCCCAGTGTACATCCTTGATGGATTCATCGATGGTCTTAGGCTCTAATTGAGACACAAATGCAACAAAATTACAAAAGTTTCGTAAAGAGCTACGGGTTACCACTCCCGTAGATATATCACCCATCACCTTATCGAGTGGATGATCCTTTTTAGTTTTCCATGTGATAGGCATATCCTGATGTTGCTCTGCTTCTTGTTGGATTCCTTCCATGTCCTGGTATGGCACTTCTTCAAGTATACCTGAAATATCATCATAAAGGACCTTTCTCTTCTCTTTGGAGAAGATTCGTCAAAATGGACATGAATAGACTCTTCTACTTGCATGGTATATTTATTAAAGACATGGAATGCTTTGCTATGTAATGAATATCCTAAGAATATGCCCTCATCCGCTTCCGGGTCAAACTTTCCTAAAATTCTTTTTCCATTATTCAAGATAAAGCATTTGCACCCGAAAGCATGAAGATAAGCAATATTTGGTTTTCAGCCTTTAAAATTTTCATAAGGTGTTTTTGAAGAAGTGGGTCTAAGTAGTATTTTATTCATTACATAACATGTGGTGTGAACTGCATTAGCCCAGAAATACTTTGGGACATTGCTCTCATTTAGCATAGTCCTCGCGAGTTCCTCTAGAACTCTATTTTTCCTCTCAACAACTCCATTTTGTTGAGGGGTACGAGGAGATGAGAACTGATGCATAATACCATGTTTATTACATAACATATTAAATTTATGATTTTCGAATTCTTCGCCGTGGTCGGATCGAATGTAAATAATCTTTAGGTTAGACTGATTTTGGATTTTCTTGGCTAGACATTTAAAAGATTTGTAAGCATCGCTCTTTGATGCTAAAAATAAAGTCCAAGTAAATCTAGAAAAATCATCGACAATAACTAAGGCGTAATAGCTCCCACCAAAACTCATAATTTGTGATGGTCCAAACAATTCCATATGGAGAAGCTCCAATGGTCTAGTAGTGGATATCACATTCTTTTTATTAAATGAATTCCTGACTTGTTTACATTTCTGACACATGTCACAGGAATCCTGAGTTTTAAAATCGAGTTTTGGAAGACCGATTACTAAATTGTTTTTCGATAATTTTTCTAAATTCTTCACATGTATGTGAGCGACGCGTCTATGCCAAAGCCAGATGTCATATTCTTTTGAAATAGGACATTTTGATAAAAGAGAAGTGACATCCTCCAGATTAACCATATAAATATTATTTACCCGATACCCGACAAACTTAACGTTATTAGATAATACATCATGAATGATACAACAGTCAGAATCAAAAGACACAGTATTACCTTTGTCGCATAATTGGCTTATACTCAATA
>NW_017727831.1:176970-178338 GCF_001865875.1 Lupinus angustifolius | reverse complement strand
GGAACTCTATTTTTCTTATTTGAATTTTTATATTGTCGTGTTATAGGTCTCCTATATGGTCTATTTTTATGAGATGGGGGAACAAACCCTAATCCAGTATGGTCACCAATGTTCCTTGTTTTGCTAAGCAGAATGTCTAATTGGTTTTTACTATTTGTGAGTTTTGCGAGTTTTTCATTCAGTTTAAAATTTTCGTTTTTCAAGCCATCGCAAGACTCACAAGTAGTATTTTGACATAAGTTATTTTTCGAACAATCGCATGAAGCACAGGAAAAAATTAGATCTAATGTTTCTCTTTCCAATTTTAATTCATCTAATTCTTTCTGCAGTTGAATTATTTTTTGTTGGTTTAGCAAAATTATTCTTTTTCTCTCGTTACTTAACTTTGCTAATTTTTTAAGTTCTTCATGCATCTCAACATAAGCACTATATAATATTTCATATGAGGGAGAATCAGAAGAAGAGGATGATGTGTCAGAGTATACCTCATCTTAAGTATCCTTGCTACCTGATCCGCAAGCATCATCTAATATCGCCATTAAGCACAGCTTCGCGGTATCCTCTTCATCCGAGGTGTTTGATGTTGTTTCTTCCTCCGGTACATCCCAGACGATGTATGCTTTCTTTGACTTGAAGTCCCGGGGAGTGCTCTTCTCTGAATCAACACTTTTTAAGTAAGTGTGGCAGTGATACTTCATGTGTCCTGGCTTACCACATTCATGGCAAGTGAGCGCTGCCTTTGTCTTGCCTTTCTTTGTTGATTCACGCGCTTCTTTCCTTTGGAATCATCTACGTCCTCCTTTCTTCTTTAAGAAATTTCCAAATTTTCATACAAGGAGGTTTAGCGTTTCCTCGTCAATGTCTGAATCGGAGACGTCATTATCTATCTCTTCAATGGGTTGTGATGTTGACTCATTAAGAGATATTCCCTTCTTTTTGCGATCAGACTCCTCATGCATTGTCAAACGCCGAAGCTCCATCTCATGCTCCTGAAGTTTTCCAAAGAGTGTTGCCAAAGGCATGGAGTGTATATCCTTGGACTCCATGATTGCCGTCACCTTAGGTTGCCATCTCCTGTCAAGACAACGTAAGACTTTATCAGTGAGCTCTCCTTTGGTGAACATCTTATCTAAAGCAATAAGATAGTTAATAACGTGAGTGAGTCGTTTTTGCATATGTCGATCGATTCACTCAGTAGCATACGAAATAATTCGTATTCGTGAGTTAGCACGTTTAGCCGGGCGCGCTTCACCTCGCTAGTGCCTTCATGCATCACTTGTAAAGTGTCCCACATTTCCTTGGCACTCCGACATTGAGAAACCCGAAAGAATTCATCGTAGGATAGGGCCGAGGTAATGATGTTTTTGG
>NW_017727831.1:150317-176870 GCF_001865875.1 Lupinus angustifolius | reverse complement strand
CATTCCACTAAGTGAAGTGGGACGAAGGGACCACTGATTACGGATTCCCAAATATCCGAATCAATAGCCTCAATGAATATTTTCATTCGGACTTTCCCGTAGGCGTAACCCACGCCACTGAATACGAGAGAGAGATTAATGGATGCGCCATCACCGCCAAAGGGGTTGGTGGAACCCATTTTAATTCCCTTCGGATCACGAGGATGTGGTTGAGCTAGCACGTCGTACTAGCTCTGATACCACTTATTAGGTATCAGTGGCCTAGGAACACCTAGAAGGGGGGTTGAATAGGTGTAGCGGTTATCAACCGCTTCTTGAACCAAAACCCAACTGCTGGAAACAGCCCAGTTAATCGATTAACATCAAGGTTTAATCGATTAACTATTGCACAGAACAGAATGATTAGACAGGCAATTTGCACAGTAATTAAAACAGAATTGAACATATATAATACAAATATTTTACGCACAATTATTAAGCATATGGCAGTAAACAAATATCCAGAATTTCATTGACAGGTACAATTTATAACAGTAAGAAACTTTTTTTTTTATCAGCAATAAGAGAATTAATATAGAGATAAAGAAAAATTAGGAGAACAAGTGGTTCTCCTATCCACTAAATCCCTACAAATAATACGGAAGAATACCATTTGAAGGATTCCTCAACCAATCAGCTAGAGAAAAAGAAAAGAAAGGGAAGCGGGCATTGATAAGACTCCAAGAATGTAGCAAAATAAGCTCCATCATCTCATCAAGGTGAAAACGCTTGTTCTCAAAAATACATTTGTTCCTAGTATGCCAAAGAGTCCAAATTGTGACAAACCAAAGAGTCATCCACAAATGAATTTTCTTGTTGTCCATTCGTAACAAAGATGCATGTAGGATGTTGGGCAAGAAAAGAACAAGTGACTAGTGGATTCCTCCAACTCACCACAAAAAGCACACAAAAGGGAGTCATGTACTCCTAAACCCCCTCTATGATCTAGGTTGAGTTTAGTTGGAATACCATCCAAAGCAATTTTCCATACTAGGCACTTCATCTTTGATGGGACATTACTCGCCCAAAGCTTCTTGAAGAAAATGAGATCGCTGCTTCCTTCCTGTTTTTGTAAAAATTGGTATGCACTCTTGACTGAATACTTCCCACATTTGTCATGTAACCAAATCCAAGTATCTTCACTTTGTTGTTTAGGTTTAGAGTCATGGGTTATTTTTAAGAGATCATCCTAATCCTCTTCCTCCCAAGCGAACAAGTTCCTCATCCATTGAATATTCCAAGACCAAACTCCACCTCTCCATGCACCCAAGGATTCAACTGTTGCATCTTTATCCAAAGCCACCTGAAATAATCTTGTAAACGCATTCTTGAGAGAGTCTCTCCCTACCCAAACGTCAGTCCAGAATTTAATAGAGGATCCACATCCTAAAGACCTATGGAAACCACCATCTACCCACCCACAACCAATCCC
Source organism: Lupinus angustifolius (assembly GCF_001865875.1). Classification (NCBI taxonomy): domain Eukaryota; kingdom Viridiplantae; phylum Streptophyta; class Magnoliopsida; order Fabales; family Fabaceae; genus Lupinus; species Lupinus angustifolius. The sequence continues at coordinate 175,399 of NW_017727831.1, read as the reverse complement.
TTCCCTGTTATGACTAAGATTTCCTAATTCTCTCCACCAAGAAGAACCTCTCCTGAAACACTCAAAAACACCGCATACTCCATTACTTAAAAACTCATCCCCATATCTAGATCTTAAGACTTTCACCCAAAGAGCATCTCTCTCAATTAATAATCTCCACCTTCATTTACCTAAAAGAGCTAAGTTGAACACAAACAAATTTTTAACCCCTAGACCCCCTTCATCTTTTGGCCTACAAACATTCTTCCACTTTACCCAATGAATGTCTTTTCTCTCTTCCCCCCTCCCCCAAAGAAAACGTCTTTGAATTTTGTCAAACATATTAATAACAGAAATTGGGGCTTTAAAAAAAGAGAAATAATATATAGATAAGGAGCATAAAACTGATTTAAGGAGAGTTACCCGACCACCGAAGGATATGAGCTTTTGCTTCCAGAGAGATAGTTTCTTTTTGAAAATATCAATTAAAGGAGACCAAGTGGAGAGCCGTTTAGGATTAGCTCCAATAGGAATCCTCAGAAATTTGAAGGGTACAGAGCCAACAACACAATTTAACATTTCAACCGCTTTCATAACAAAGTCTTGATTTGACTTAAGACCCATGAAGCTACTCTTGTGGAAATTAATTTTCAACCCATAAGCCAATTCAAAACATTTCAAAATACTTTTCAGCACCAAAACATTATGTTCAGAGTTCTCACCAATTAGAAGGGTGTCATCCGCATATTGCAAATGAGAAAGAATCACATCATTTTTGCCAACCTTATACCCAGTGAATAAGTTCTTCGAAACTGCTGCCCTCATTATGCCGCTAAGACCTTCAGCAACAATTAGAAATAAAAAAGGTGCAATTGGGTCCCCTTGCCTCAAACCTCTTGCCATAGAAAACTCTTTAGTCGGACTCCCATTAACCAAAATGGAAACTGAGTTTGAATGAAGTAAATTTTTAATCCACATCCTCCACTTAGGACAAAAACCCAATCTATCCATCATATAAAGAAGGAAATCCTAGTTTACCGAGTCGTAGGCTTTTTCAAAATCCACTTTGAAAATGAAACAATCTCCTTTTTTCTTCTTTCTAGCTTGGTCAATAACCTCATTAGCTACTACCACCCCGTCCATGATGAATCTGCCTTTAATAAAGGCAGACTGACAATCAGAAATAATCAAATGAATCACCTTTTTAAGTCTAGCAGTAAGAAGCTTGGAGATGATCTTCTGAATGCACCCAATGAGGGAGATAGGCATGTATTCACTGAGACTCTATGGGCTATTATTTTTTGGGATTAGAACAATAAACGAAGCATTACACCCTCTAGGTAAATTCCCAAAAGAATAGAAATCTTCCACCATCCTGATAAAGTCATCCTTAAGACACTCCCAAAACTTCTTTAGAAAAGAAAAATTGAAACCATCAAGACCAGGGATTTTATCACCATCACAACTCCAAATTGCTCCCTTGATCTCTTCTACTTCAAACTTAGCTGTGAGAAAGGCATTTTCCTCTACAGCCAATCGATTGAAACCAATACCATCAAGAGAAGGTCTACACCCAGTGCACTCTTCAAATTTTGCCTCAAAAAAGGAGCTAATATAATTTTTAACTCTTGTTGGGTCTTCAATCCACTCCCCTTCAATTGATAAACCAGTGAATTTCTTGAATTTCTGATTCTTATTTAGCGACAAATGAAAGAATTTTGAATGAGAATCACCGTCATGAATCCATCTTTGTCTAGATTTCTGCAATAGAAGGTTATCCTTTTGTCTCGAGAGGCGCCAAAGTTCAGTAGTAGCCTCACGTCTCAAATTAACATCTCCATCCAAGATAATACTAGAGCTACCTTTTGCATCAACATAATTTATAACTTCCACCTGATCTTCAATTTTTCTATCCAGCATACCAAAATGATGTTTGTTCCATCTCTTTAAGGCCACTTTAAGTTTCTTCAGCTTCTCCTTAAACACGAAAGAACCTCTTCCATTAATTTCTTATTTCTTCCATTCTTCAACCACAAACTGGTTGAAACGATGATCTGAAAACCAACAATTATTAGTGCGGAAAGGGGTTGGGCCCCAATCTGAGTTATCAATTTTGAGTAAAATTGGGCAGTGGTCTGAAAAAGTCCTAGGAAGCCCCAATTGGACCAAGTTACCCCATGAGACCAACCAACCATCATTCATAAGAAATCTGTCAATCCTACTCATAGCCTTTCCATTGGAAAGAAACCAAGTAAATTTCTTCCCCGAGAGAGGAAAATCAAACAATTCCATATCAAGGACAAATTGATTAAATTCCTCATATTCTCTTCTATTATGATGTAGGCCAATTCCTTTTCTCTCTTCCTGCTGAAGTATTGAATTGAAATCACCTACTACACACCACAAATTACTAGAAAGACCCAACTTTGTGGCCTTAGCTTCTTCCCAAAACTTACGCTTTCCATCCAGATCACAGGGACAATAAACATTCATGATATGAGCAAGCTCCTGATGCATTGCCCATTTTCCTCTAACCAGTACGAAATTTGTTCCAAGACTGATGTCATCTGCAACGAAAGAATCCTTATTCCAAATACTCAAAATACCTCCAGAGCTACCTTCTGATGCCTTGAAAGCCCAATCAAAATTATCAACCCCCCATAGTGATGACACAACTTCTTGTCAATATTCTGAATTTTGGTTTCTTGAATGCACAAGAAATCTGGATTGTACTTTCTAACCAAATCTCTTATTGCCTTCTTCTTCAATCGCCCTCCCAAACCTCTAATATTAATGGATATGATCTTCATCAACCCTTGATTGACTCCCTCTAGCAGCATCAAATAACCCACGGTCCCTCACTTCCATACCAGCCAGCCTAGAAATAATTTTAGCATCTTTTCCATTCCCACATAGACCGATCTTCTTACCTATACTCCACAATTCTTCTGTTGTTTTTAAAACTCTCGAATTACCATCACTTGTATCCAATTCTTTTAATACCCCCACAGGGATATCGTTAGGACAAGAATTTTTTGCCTCCTAGTGATTTTTAGAACCTTCTGAAGAAGATTGCACTAGCATAGGATCAATAATATTTGTAGTTGGAATATCACGGAGGTCAATACAGAAGTTGTTCCAATCTAAAATAACCTGCTCATGTTTTTTCCTCTTGCTCAGCTTGATTCCGTTATTCTTCTTCCTGTCCGCGCGGATGTGCTTAGTGCTTGAAGGAAGCAAATTTTTTGAGGGTTCTGGAGCACCTCCTGATGCCTGCACCACGTTGACCAAGGACGTGCTAGGGATAGTGGCTGGGACATTGTGGGGCTGAGGGCCCAAACTTGGAACGTGGCTTTTTGGAGGACTTTGGAAAATTCCAATCCCATTATTTTCATCACGTGGCAATGTACCCAAGATAGGACTTGGAGAAGCTGAATTATTTTGAGTGTTAATGGGTAAAATCCCTTCACAATTAAAACTAGGAATCATACCCTCATTAAATTCATTCAAGTGACTTGGCCCCACCTCCTTTTCTTCTTGGACCAAAATCATTCCCACACGTGAATTATGGTCATAATCAAATGGGTTTAAATTCCCATTATTCCTTTGAACTTCAGTTTTGGAAATACCCCCTTCTTTACAAGGCTCATGGTCCCCACTACCAATAATAATGGGAGCCGAAAAATCATCCATTTCCAAATTTGAATCATTTTTATCAGCACCCCTAATAACTCCCCGTAATGATTGGGACACAATTTGAGGAGAAGAAATAACTCCAGCACAAATTCCATTAGATTCATCATGGGTCACCGCCGCTCCTTCCTTCACAGTCCCCAAAGTTTCAGCAACCCATTTTTCCGATGAGAACACTGCCTCTTCCGACTCCGAAACCCACTCAACGCTTCCCTCTGAGCATCCTCCGATCACCGATGACATTGTGTCTGAAGATATGTAGACGAATTTTTCCTTATCCTTCCTTTCTTCTTGTACCAACTCACCTCCCACATCTTCCATAATAATTATGTCAAAAAACTTGCCATTAACCTTCACCGACAAGGAATTCTGAATCTGAGTCTTCGAAGAGGTTTGGATGAGAAGCCTACATCTATCAAGACGAGTCTTTGTAGTAGTGTCCATATCCATCGAGATAAGTGCACCAAATTTTTTGGCTAAAGACTCGAAGAAGAGAATATTCCATGCGTGAACAGGAACTCCATAACAAGTGACTTGGCTAAAGACTCGAAGAAGAGAATGTTTCAAAAGGTAAACTTCTCATATGTTATACATAATATATATACATGTTCTACTAAGTATGTTATGCCTAATATGCATATATAACATGTATGATATATACATGAACATACAATTAACTAGATGATATGTCTTATGAATATGATATGAAAATTAAAATGGCTTAAGAGACTAGCACATAGGTTCACCTAACCTATACTCACTTACTACGGCACACATCTCGGACTACTTAGATTATAAACTCAAATTACGTCCTAGTTTAGATATGACCAAATGAGCATAAGGCATATTGATTGTTGAGCCATCTTCAAGCTTTGGTAGAACATTGTCTTCATCAAAACATAGGCAAAGACATGCTAGTGCTATCTCTGACATTTTGCACTTTTAGGCAATGCATATTTTGTCATCAATACTTATAATAGGTTAGGTCAGGTCATACTTTTTTCGCAAACAAACCAAACTTTTTGAAAAGTATATTTAATTTAACATGTCAAACTTTAGGTCATCTAGAAGGTATATTAAGCCTAACATGTCGGTCTATTTAGTTATATTATACAATAATGTTCATATTATACAATTTTAATATAAGTAATGTTATTATATATGTAATTTTAATATAAAACGCATGCAAAAATAAAATTTAATTGTTAGGGTTAGATTAGTCTAGTTAAAAAAAAGACATATTAGCTTATTTAAATGTAGACATGATGACCTATTTCATGATTATATAGTATAATAGACCTTTAAACATGTTAATATGTTAGACCAGACTTTTAAACATGTCAGACCTATATTTTGAATTTTTTTAAACATGCTAACATGTCAAGTTCAAGCTCAAATATACTATATAAATTTGGCTTATTTAAAACAAAATTTGGCATGACCTATTTCTACCCTTACGTTGACTCCATTCCCGATATTTTCCTATTTACAAAATTATGGCATTGAATAGAATTTCACAAGTAACAAATGCAAATAGAAAATTTGTAAAAAGAAATGTGTTATGAAAATATTGAAGATGTGAAAGGGTAAGATAGGAACAACAAAATATCAACAAAAAATAAAGTTTCAAAAATGGGGAGGATTCATTTATTCTAAGAATAAATTTTTTAAAAACTCTACATCCTATCTATTAATTTTGTGGAAATTCAATTGTTTGAATTAGTGAGTAGATCTAAATTATTATATGTCTATAAAATTGATGGTTATGATCGAGAGTAAGTTTAAATGGATCCCTACTCTTCAAAAATTATTCATATACTCCTGTATATTCACTAGCTTCTTTTCTTTAAAAGAAAAAAAGAATCTTTTTATAATGAACTAAAATTATAGATTCTAAACTCTACCAAACATGTTTTAAATGTCCAAAAATGAAGCTTAAAAATATTATCATTTTATTTCTACAACTCTACATATTATCTCTCTTATTACCTTCCCTTAATTCCTTTCTTATCAAATCAACCTCACTCATGTCTATTAATTTCTCTATTTTCTTCCCATATCTTTTTTCTCTATGGACGAATTAAATTAACGTGAAATGAACGTAGATTCAATATTTATTTACTCGTGCGTTTCGGGTGGCAATGGAGAAATCATGAGACAAACATTTTTGAAAAAGATCAATATTTAATTTTTTCATATAAAAATAATTTATATCTTCCTCCTTTTCATATAATTATTTTGATGCAAGAGTAGGTATTTTTCCTTGAACATAATTTGGATTCTGGACTAAGCGTCATTTTTAGTGTAAATGTTTTTTTAAGATATTTATCAAATTATGTATTACCAAATTAGCAAAGATATTTGATTTTATCATAGCCACCTTAAAATTAAAATCACACACACGGTTATTTATAGTTTTACGAAAAACTTAATAATAATAATAATACTAGTTTGTCACAAATGAATTCTTTTATTTAAACCACAGATATATCATCTATCAATAGAGATAATGATTTTAAAGCCACATATATAGGAATATTATGAGCATTAAAAGTCTTCCTAATAATCCATATCTGTATTTTCAAAAGAAAAAAAGATTTGTGGACTCATAATATATGATATTTTTGCAATGTCATTATATTATTCATATATTATAATTGACTTTTAAAAGTAATATAAGTAAATATCGGATAATATATTAATTATATATAAAAGTTAACAATGATAGTATATAAATGTTATATGAGTTTTTTTTTTTTGTTGAATTGTTGCGCACATTAAACTAAGGGTTATTTTTACGTAATTAATTTGCCATGATTCAATAATGTGGCGGGAAGTGGATGTATATTACAATTTTCATGTTACTAATAGTATATCTTATCCTGGGGTGCCGGCTATGAGTAAATAAATCATGACAAATAATTCAATATGACAACGTCTTCTGCACGTTTAGTCTTTAGCTCATTCACAAAGCCACCAAATAATGCTCAATCCCCCATAATAATCGCTACAAAATTAACAAAATTATGAAGTTAGGTTTTGTAGAGAATTATAAGTTTTATAAGCCAGCTTCTTCAACTCAATACATTGTTCCTTTTATTATTTAATAATATTTTTGATGGTTTGACTCTCCGAATTATAACTACTTCGGCAGAAGTTGTTATTAAATCACCTTGGGTTTTTTTAAATAAAAAAAAAAGAGTGGTTTTGGAAAAGTGATTTTTGGGTTGGCTATAGACACTTATGAGTCAGAATATGGAAGTTTGACCTAGCGGAGGAGTTAGGATTTTATTATCAACGCAACACGGCGCGAACGACTAAAATATTTTGGAGGAATATTAAGAAGCATTTTTAGGATATTGTTTAAGAAGTTAAAAGAATACCTTTGTATTTAAAAAAATTACATTTAATAGCTAGAGAAGTGATGGACTTGAATTTTAAAAGGTTAAAGAATGTATTGTTTTATACACTTCTATTGTTAAAGTCAAACAATTCACTCAAAAACTTATTTCACATCTTAGACATCTATTCTATATAAATATATATGAATCATTAGATATTTTCAGTGTGAATGGCTAAGATATGAAATATATTTTTTAAACTTACTCTTGAAATAAATGAATCTTTCCCATAAAAATGATGTACATGTATAAATCTTTATAATGGTATAACGTATATATTACACCCATTTCAAAAAGTTACTTATGCAATTTGTATTCCTTGAATAATGTATTTAAGGCACTACTTAAAGCAACTCGAATATTTGTATTCAATGGAATCAATATGATGAGCATAATGCTAGATTACCTAGCAATAAATTTTTGTTGTACATGGGAAAATATTTAAGATTTGAAGTAGTTTCACCTAATTCCACCTATTTAAGGTTTGTAGAAGTGAAAGGTGGCATTTAGCAGATTTTTATTAAAAATTCAATATGTACCATGAGCATGGAGCGATATTAAAGTGAATCAAACGCAAGTAACGTACGCATGTTAATGATTATATGATAAGTAATAATATCGAGAGGTTGATTTGGTATACAAGTATATATTATAAAGTATGCATAAAGATATAATCATATGTTAAATCATCTAATTGTTTCAGATCAAGTTGAAAGAGATGTTTTTTATAATAATTTGATTAGAATAATTATCAACATAACATTACCCAAACGTTACGTTGAAAGTTTATGTCCCCCTTTCAGTTAATTTTTCAAAATGTAATAAAAACAGTAAAATAATCATTACTTAACAAATATTTGAATAGAACAAGCGGAAGAAAAAATAAGATTCCGAAGCACATCCGGTATTTCTTGAAATGTGTCACACGATGTATCATTGTTTGTGATTAGTTAAAAATATATTTAAATTAAAATTTTAATAATTAAGTATTTGGGTTTAATATGTATATACTGACAGTGTAAATGTTTTTTACACTGTCAGCAAATCTCCATCATTCATATGTTAACTATCATTGACTTTTACACAAAAGTATTACAAATTAGTGGTGGATGATGTACTAACAATGTAAAAAAATTTACACTTTTAGTGTACAGATTTTAAACTCTTAAGTATTTTTCACTAATCACAAATAATAACACATGAAGTGATACACTTTCTGATATAGATGATATTCACCCATCATAACTATACTAAGTTTTTTCATTTCCAATGGTAAAAGTGGGTGATATTAACAGTTAACTTTGAGTGAAGTGGCAGTGTAGAATAATCATAAAAGCATAAAATAATTTTTATATATTACTTAGTGAAATGTAAGTGATTTGGAACATGGGCAAGAACTTTTTGGGACACGTTATTAATATGAGTAATGAAACTGATTAAAGTACTGAAAATATGATATACTGATCCAACTGTTGGTTCATTATTCAAATCATGTTTTGGGTAAAGTTATATATATAATATTAATATTAATGTAAAGATTTGTATATTGTCATTGTATCACTTATTATTCATTTGTAATATATATTTTTAAATCAATAATAATTAAAATGAATAGTGGATAATGTATAGTAATATTATATAAAACTCATATAATGTTAATGTATATATTTTTCTGTAAAAAATATAATACTTACTTTTGATTAGGACATAATGTGCGATTTGATGATAGACTATGTTTTAAAAATAAAAAATATAGTAATCGTGTACTATAGCTACATTAGGTCAAAATTAGGTCATTTTTATTAAAAAAAACAAAATTTGAAAAGAAAATCGACCAATATAACTCATGCAATTCAATTGAAAATTGCTCGATATAACTAATTTTAATTAGTTTCAACCAATATGATAATATGACTAATATTATTATGCTACCGTATAAATATGAACTGATTCACAGGTGTTTCAGTTAAACCGGAGGATCCAATCTAGTTACAACAACACTGCTTAAACGTCTAATATGTACCACATACACGTGAGAGCATTTGGCATTTTTTATCTCTAAGTTGGTGAATTGGTAAATATTTAATCCATCTTAAATTTATTTTTTATTTAAAAAATTTATGCTTACATTGGAATAATATTTATAAGTTTTATTTTTTATTTTCAAATATTATTTTAATTTTAAGACTGTATTTAATAGTTAAAATTGCATTACAATTACATTGCAATAGTTGAAATTGCACAAGAATTCCTATGTAAAATTATAAAGTGCATGATTATAAAAGAAATACATATTAATACATGAAAATAAAAGAAAATCACCATCTACCATTTATTCATTTGTAAATTGCAATAGAAAAATCATTGTTCTTACTACTAGTTAAATGGAATTAAAAAAGTGAATAATATATATGTTCTTTCCTAGAACACAAAGGTACGGAACGGTAGTTGATCGGTTGCAGAGGATGGAGAGGAGGAAGAACGTGAGTATAGCAGGATGATGTGGAAGAGCTGGACCCGCCAGTGGAGGTACCTGAAAAGGTTCTCCGACGATCAAGTCAGTATATGAACTTGGTGAAGTATATGAGAATATGAGAGTATGGAGAGAGGGGGCAATAGAGTCAGTAATGTTAGAGAATAGAGAGATTAGAATATTTCCTGTTGGTAGAGACTTCTATTTATAGGGGGATAGTTGACTTTGGGCTTTTAGCAGGTAGTGTAGTATGTAGCCGACCAAGAGTATTGTTGGGGGCTGCTTTTTCCGTGTCAGACAGTCTGCTAGGACCGTACTCTGCACTACCTTGTCTTTTAGCCTGTGGTCGGTTTGGTAGCCGTTTTGCAGTCTGTCTGCCGTGTTGGTAGGTGGGTTGGTGAGGTACGGATGACATGCCAGAAAGTGTCTCCAAGGTCAACTCTTGTGGGCCAACCACACGAGATCTACCTCAGCGACCAAGTATGTGGGCCTTTGGATCGCAGGGTAGGAACAATATATATATAACATCCATATTTAAATATTGGATGAAATTAAAATAAAATAATTACATTTGAGCTCTAGAGTTAACTAAAACTCTAGTAACTAGCGATCAATTTTTTTCGTCTTTTTTTGTTTAAATACATAATTGAGAGCATTCTAATTATTTTATTAAATTGTTTATTATTATTTATATAGTTATTAAGTTGTAATATCTATTACTTGTCACTTTAAATATTTACAGACACTGAGTTATTTATCTATCATTTATTTGTATTAATTTTTTATGAGTTCATGATGGTTAAATATATGATGAATGATGTAATGACAATATATAAAACTCGTAAACCATATCTTTATACATTTTTTCACTATTATTAATGAAGTAATTAAAGATAAGGACAGTCAATTAGTAGAAAAATGAGGCCGATAAAAACTTAATTTCAGGATAAGTTTTTGTAATAGTCATAATTGATTTAACATTTAATTAGTTAACGTTGATTAATAAGTGTAATATCCATACCAATATATTGTTCATTAATATTTTTATATTTAAAAGCTAATAATAAATTAAATATAAATAATTAATAATATGAATAAAAAAAGGTACACATACAAACCGTCACAATATGATACTATTTTTAATTCATGTAATACTATGAAGAAAATTAACAAAATAGCTAATTAATAATAATAATAATAATATGATACTATTTTTAATTGATGTAATACTAGTCAGAATGGTGATATAAAAAAATTGCACCAATGTGTATATTAGCAGAGGATTTCTAAATGGAACATCCTACCAAACATGACAAACCCAAGATTATGATAACTATGTCAGACCCTGCTTCTGTTCATTGGATTATGACCAAATTCTATGGAGCCGGCCAATATGGATTGCGTATCATTCCATCACACTGAGTTAATAGTATTACACTCAATATGATCTGGGTTTTTGGGGAATTTTCTTTCTCTCTCTTTAAAGATCAACCCTATCTCTCCTTTGAATTATGGAAGTGATGAGCAAGATCTAGAGATCGATCGATAATTTGTGAATAAACATATAACATGTTGAATTAATAGTTGGTTGTTGTTACTTTTTTATTATCATATATGTAAAAATATCTTCTGAAAGAGTATGTAGTTAACGGCGTTACAATCCAACCCAAGGTGCCACCAACTCATTTGTCAATAACACAATTTTACTGATTTCTTTATTTGTATTATCCTATTATGAGATTTGATATTTAAATAATATCAAATTCAAAGATAAAAAACATTTATGAGATTTAATATTTAAATAATATCAAACTCAAAGATAAAAAACATTATTGTCCTAATGAGTGGAGATCTGGTACAATTTTTGTATCTCTATATCATGCCAATAAAATTATGATAACTAATAAAATTATGCCAATAAAATTTTGGATTTAATATGTACGCTTTATATGTTAAGTATTATTGGCTATCAAATAAAAGTAATATAAATCAATGTTAGATGATGTGTTAATAGTGTATAATTTTAATCTCTAAATTTTTATCATCTACCAAAAAATAGTAATATTATAAGTTGGTATGATTCTGTTGATTTAGTATAATAAAGATAAAAAATAGGGATGATGATCACTTGTCCCAATCATGTGTCATTCATTGTCTTTATCTAATTGATATGTGATTAAAAGAAAATTTTTAAAACCAAAAAGTAATAAAAAATAACATTCTTAGTATTATGAGATAGAGAGTGAAACATCATTTAAAACAAAAACATGGATTATCTACCAGAAAAAGTGGCTAGAGTGTAGACACAGCAAAACTAATGGTACTCCACTCCCAGCCTGCACTTGGGTTTGGTAGATCTAACACGTCATCAGAACTCAAAATCTCTCTATCTATATAAACTGTCCCACTCTTTATCCCTTTCTCTTAACTCTGTAATCTCTTTCTCTGTTCACCATCATATTCTACTGTTCTAAATATGGTACCATGTTAAAACCATCATCATCCTAAAATTACAACCCTATTTTTGATATAAAAACTATATCAAATAAAAACATATATACTATATTTATATATTACTCGAATAGAGGTTCATTGTTAGTCAAATCTATCATACACCCTTTGATTCTTAGCTTGAGTCAGGCCAGGTTTCATTTATAGCAACCCTACAAAAAACAAGGTCCTTATACTCTCTTCCTTCCATAAAACCTGCAATCATAATAAGACACTTAATTACCCTTCCAAGAAACACAGTCTTTTATGTACGTGTCTTTCAAACGTCACCCATTTGATAACGTAACGAAACGTTTCAACCACATTTATTATCATATAATATACATACACATATATATAACTACTTCATTCCAATTATATTATATTTTGTGACATTTATTTGTATAAGATAAAGTTATGGGGAATTGTCAAGCTGCTGAGGCTGCAACTGTGGTGATTCAACATCCAGGGAAAAAAATAGAGAGGATTTACTGGGCTGTTAGTGCTCATGTGATTATGAACTCAAATCCTGGTCATTATGTTGCTCTTGTGTTATCCTCACCAACTTCTTCTTCTTCTAATTCTGAGAATGGTAACCATTTGAAGCAGCTCAAGCTTCTTAGACCTGATGATACTTTGCTTCTTGGTCAGGTTTACCGTTTGATCAGTTTCGAAGGTATGTACATTACTATATCATTCACTATTCATATTCAAACACTCTTAAATAGTAATATAAATGAATAGTGAATAATGATATGAAAAATTGATTTATGTGTATATTTTGGTGGGGTAAGATGTATTGAAGGAATTTGCTTCAAAGAAATGTGGTAAACTAGGGAAATTGCTTAAGGAGAATGGTGGACAAGGAATTCGGATGAAACATAAAGACTCTAGAATTTTAAGTCAGAGTTCGAGTTCAAATTCTGATTGCAACCCCATTAAGGTAAAGAAGTTTTATGTTAATGCAGCATTCTCTCTGTTTAGAAGAATTTTAATTTTTTTTAACTTGTCATATATTGAAACTTAAAAGCAAATGTTGAAAAGTTAGGGAGATTCGGTTTCTAAGTAATCAATATAGAAAATAAGTGTTTGTTGAAATAAGATTGTTTCTAATGACTATGCTTTTGTTGTACTGGAGTGTTTCCTTTTCTTTTCCATATCTAAGGTGTAGTGTAATTGGATTTTGAGGTGTGGCATTACTGTGTTTTGGTTTGATGTTTATTTAATAATAAAAAAGAGTATCAAATTAATTCATGATTTTTTGATGAGTTTTCTTAGAAACATATACATACCAGATAAAAAATAAAAAGTAAATATAAAATAATGATTATTTGAATGAAAAAAATAGCAGATATTCATTTAAGCATTAACCTTTTGACCAATATTTATTTAAGCAAAAGTGTCATATAATCATAATTTTTGGTGGAGTTTCTTTTACCAATATATATTTATTGACTATTGGACGAGTCTCTTGACTTTATTTTGTTAGATAGTTATTCCTTTATAGACTTTTTTTTATAGGATGCGTTTGCATTGTTTAATGAGTTAAAGTAATAATTTTAATTTAATTTGTTTATAATTATGTAGCTCTGTACAAAAGTAGCCTTCATAATTATGCACCATTCATTCTCTTATTATATCAATAATTTCCTTACCACACAAATTATACATAATTAAATAGGATTATTTTAATAAAAACTTAATTAATATGATTAGAAAGCACGAAAATCTTATAAAAAGAGAAAGATTAATCCCTAAGAAATTCTATAAAAAGTACAAATCAATGTTGAGCATTACTATTGTTTATTTAAGTACAAATCTCAAGTCAGAATCTTCATTTTGTTACCAATAAGGCAGAAGGTTCTCTTTTCACTTAAAACTAGATGTTAGGAGCACATCTTCTCTTTCCACCTTTTGTTTTTCATTAATTAGAAATTATAAATTTAATATATATTTAATTCATATTTTATTTTTTTGACCAATAAAAAATAAATGATACATAAAGTTATACAAAGTTTCAGATAAAAAATGTGACTATCAAATATGAATGTGAAAGATCTTTGCTGCATAATTACTAATTAGTTTATCTTTCTCTAAATGCATTAGGCTTAGGCTTCTAAATTTCCCCTGTTTTTAATTATTACCGAGACACGTGTGAATGTACCAAATGATTGTCTATTTGTTTTGTTTACAATTTTCTTTTCCAATGTTAGGCATATCCACAATATTTTGATCCAATTTTCCTACGGATTCAAAACTACTCAATTTGATAACATGACATCATATATTTTTCAGATATTATATTATATTATATCATATCACATCACAATTTGTTAAAATAGTTATAATTATGCAATAGATAATTGATTAAACTATCCATTATAGAATTACAACTATTTTAACACAATTTATTTGAATTTTCCTTTTCTTTTCTAACATTATATTAGTAAGTCTCTTACCTTGCTTAATAGAAATGTTCACAAGTTTGATGGGCAAACAAGCAGGACAAAATGAGTAAATTTACTAAAATTGTATACTTCATCCGTACAAAATTATGGACTATATAAAAAGACTTTCGAACATTTGTCTCTTTTGTCATCTATAATCATCGGCCTAGTTGAGTATAAAGTGGTAAATGAGGAAAGTACGATCAACCAATGCATGCTCCACTATTCAAATAATGATACACTCATTTCTTCTGTTACTCTTATCACTTCCTAAGTTTGTTCCTCACTTTTCAATTTCATTAAAGCTACCAACTTATAAAAGTTACGTTAGGGCCACTACCCAACTAACCATAGGATGGCATGGATGCTTTTAATTAAAGATCTTAGATCTTTTGAAGTGGGTTTTTTTACATATAGGCAAATGTCCATAAGTGACTTTAGTTATTGGTTAAGGATTTAAAGAGATTAACTTTACATTTAAAGTGTTATTATATTCACATATTGAAAATGAGAAAAGAATGTATACGCTAGTAGTGTAAGAATTTTTTATATTGTCATTGCATTATCCGCAATTCATTTTCAATCATCATTGATTTTTTAGAGAAAAAAATTAAATAAAAGGTGAATAATGTACTAACTGTTTAGTGGAATATAAAAAATATTCCACCTTAATTAGTTAACATTATATGATTATTTTTTCCAACAAAAATGTAAAGGAATCGCTCACTTCAAAAAATGAATTAAATAGTAAAGGTAAAGGTATGGAATCAATGTGTATACAGCAAAGTAGTATCAGTGCTCCAAAGACATGGATTTTATTAGGTGTTGGAGCCAACTCTATATGACTTTTCTATTATGGAGTCACTATTTGTCATTTTTTCCTTTATTTCTTGTCGTGCGTGCTTGTCAAATGCAATGAATGCTCTTGTTTATCTATTTTTGAGGACATCATTCACTATTAATATATTAATCATCCTTCATATTATAAAAAGTAATACAAATGAACGATGAATGTTATATCGATCATGTAAAAATGTTTTATCCTATTAATACATAGATATTAAGCTCTTCTTTTTATGTGTCAGGTCGAACCTGATAATCACCCGATAAGAAGCAATGGTAGCAGCAACAATAACAAAAGTGTAGGAAAGCATTTCAGTGGTGGTGGTGGGCAATGGAGGCCAGCCTTACAAAGCATTGCAGAAGTTGGAAATTGAACAACCCACTACATTATTATTATCCCTTTACCACTCATTCTCATGAATGAATCATGCACCAAATTCTACCTTCCTTTCACCCTTTTCAATACATATGTATTGTTCATTTCCTTAATTAGAACTAAAGTCTTATAAATAGTAGTGTTTGTGTTCAACTTGGCTCTCTTTTTAAGACACCGTACATACAAATTTACCTTATTACAAGCTACAATATAATTAGAAATTAGCCAACTTATTAGTAGTCCATATTTTATTATTATTTTTAAATTAAATAAAATTAAAATAATACACAAAAAAATGTCTCTCTTCACGTTCCAGTATTGGAAAGTTAAATACTGAAGATATCATTTTGTAATACACATAGGGCATATTATGATGATTCTCCCAACTCCAAGTTATTCAAATCATGTATCATAATAAGTATAATGGATGATATGATACAATTTTGACTTTTTGTAACATTTCAATTAAATGGTTTTCTAGTTATTTTTTATTGTTTTTAAAATTGATTATTCAATTAAAACAAAATTGTTAGTAATCAAAAGTTTTATAACTAACTAATTGGCGGGCTTGAGAAATAGTTGAAATAATACCCAATTGAAAAAGTATATTGTCCAAATATATTTGAAGTAATTGTAGTAATACTCTACTTATTAACTCCTTTAATTTTTCGATAATACAAATGTATTTAAGTTATTGTTATTATGTAAGACCATCATGAAGTAAGGAATTAAATAATGAAAAGAAATAAAATTGGTTATTGTGAGGCATCTACAAAATTGATTTTTTTCATAAAATATGTTTCTTATAAAATATTTTTATAAAGTTGCAAATAATACTTACAAAATTCCAAGGATTGAGCGTTCACAACTATTAATTAATAACAATGTGTATTTGTTTACAAGAGGGTGTGGAATGAGTTGAGACCTTAAAGTGTGTAATCCATCTATTTTGGGTTGTTATAATTATATTGGGTTGATGTAATTTGCATGTATTAGTGTAGGCCTAAAGCCCTAAACATTTAATAGCCCATAATGGTAGCGCTCACTCTATTGAACATGAGACACATATGCATATATTAAGATTTTCACTATGCTTTCCACTCTAACATGTTGAGTGCCACATTCATAGTTGACGATAAAAAAAGGTATGTGATCTATGTCATCCATCATATTTGTGTCATTGTGAATTCATATAGACAATGTGTTTTTTTGTTTATATGTTGTATAATATGTATGTTTTATGAATTTTAGAATCTAATTCTATTCCTTTTTCACGAACCCTAATTTTTAACACAGTTGAGGAAGTTAATTCTTTTTACTCTAATTTCATGCATAACTTGAGTTAGATTCGATCTAAAAGCTTAGAAATATTAAATCAATAATATACACAAAACCATGTTGCTTATAAAAGTATGGATTTATTGTTAAAGGTTTATATTATCAAAATTTGATCTGATGAAATAGACTCTCTGTTGTTATCGAATAGTCATTATCTATCTTTTTGATAACGATACTTTTCAAGTTAATATAATTTATATAGATATGTGGAATAAATATGAAACAAATTAATTAAATTATTGGAGTTTTAAAATGTATTTATCCTCTCAATTATGTCTTTATTCTTAAGGAAATCTTGTGAAAGAAAAAAGTAAACACAAAGGTCCAATTTATAAACATTGTTTACTCCGGTACTTAATAGTTTCAAGAGTACAAATATTTTTATTTAAAAGCATTTAAAGTGGACTAATTATGTCAGATATTGTTGGTCATCTATCATATTTTGTGAGATATTAATTTATTAACGGTTTTGTTAACCATTAATGTTTAAGCAACCTAGGCTAAGAAAAGTCAATATGAAAAATCAAACTTCTTTCTCTTAATTGATTAAATACATTCCCCATGCTGTTTTTTCTTATGGGTTGATTATTAGAAAAACGAATAATCAATATATATATTAAAATGATCATAATTCATTATTCATATTTAATTATTATTGATTTTGAATTAAAAGTAATACAAAAGAATAATAAACAATGTAATGACTATATATAAATTATTACACTACCAATGCATAAAAGAAAATGATATATCCTCATATTAATCCTTATATCCACAAGGAAGTAACATCTATAATAATATAATACTTTATTTATTAATGATTAATTTACATGTTACATAGTATTACAATTTTCTTTATACATATTTGGTACTTGAATGGAGTATATACTATTTTGTCTAGGTGAATGTATTATGTGTTAATCCATTATATTTCCCCATGTGTGCTAGTGTTGACATTTGACTACATGATAAACGTCATTTGTTTATTGCAAACGAAATTTGAGTTTTTTGTTTTGTTTTATATTCCTAATTTGATATTCTTTTTCAAATTTGACATTTGACCCATAATATATGTCGCTTTGTGATTAAATGTATCTAAAATATTTTTAATATTTAATTTTTTATTAGTCAAACATTATGTTTATTTTGTAGTCACAATGATATTATTTTTAATATTTTTAAAATATTAAATTTCTATTTTTTATTTAAATCAAGCTTAAATTTTATAAGGTAAATTAGAATAACTTTTAAAAACAATTAACATTAAAAAAATACAAAAAAATATTATATTTACTAGAAGTGAACCTTGATTTTAAAATAACAAAAATTTAATTCAAGCATTTTTTGAAATAGTAAATAAAATTTTGTGTCCATTATTTAAAAATTATCTTTATTTAACTCTCTATTATACATATTTATAATATCATATAATTTTGATTGAATAATCAATTTGATACTTAAAAAATGTAAAATCCAAACTAATATTCAAATATTTTGGATGTAAATCAAAATAATCTCTATCATGAATTATAAAAAATGCTAAAAATAATTAATGTAACTCATATTTGATATTTTTAAGACCATTTTAATTTTTATCAATTTTTAGAAACCAAATTGGTAAACACAATTTTTATCGATCCAACATGCACACTATTTATATTCCACAATTTTCCCATTATTACATGATGATTGTGAATTTGTGATGATAGCTACTTAGCTAGAGTAACATTGTGACTAGATGAAGTATTTTTGAGAAATTGAAGGGTCGTTTACTAATTCCTAAACTATTGGGTTCCAACCTTTTTATTTTCCATGGAAAAGCACACCAACACAAAGTTAGAAACACATTTCTCTCTCTCTAATAAAACACACGTCTCATTCTTCTATTCTTTGCAAAATCATACTCATTCATTTGATTTCTCTTATCTAAATATTTTAACTTTTCTCAACCCTCACCATGATTCTATGATTCTTTTGGTTCGGTAAATCTCCTTCAACCGAGTTTTTTTTTTTTTTTTTTTCGCCCCCTTTTAAAAAGTTCTAATTTTGTGCCATTTATCATAAGCATAATCTGTTATTCTTTGCCCCTTTTGAATGCATGTGGTTCTAGTTTATGTTACTGTGTTTATTTGTTCTTTTACTCAATTTTTGCTAATTCTGTCTCTTTGAGCTGAAAATATCACATTCAAGGGGTTAAATTTGATGTAATGCTGCAATGCAATGTTAACTTTTTAACAAGAGAGATCAATTAGCATGTAGTTGTTACTTAAATCTGTGTGACTTAGTTTTGATGTTTGAATTTCTACCTTGCTATAATAAGACCTAATTTCATAGGCATTTTAATAGTACAATGCATCATCACTATCCTGGTCATTGGTTTATAAAAATTGTTGATTTGTTCTCTTGTTTAACATTGTGTGATTAACAAATGAGATTGAAGTGAATTTAGGAATTAAGCTAAATGTTTGGGATGAGTTTTATTTATTTTATTAATTTGAAGAATAATTGGCCAACAAAGGTTGGTCCAGCTGGTAAGGAATCAGCTCATAGCCTACAAGGTAGTGTCGTAGTGAGTTCAAATTCGGTTGCCAGTGTGATGACCTCTTTGGTCGGTAATCTGTAAGTACCACTGTAAGCACTCAGAGAGCCTTCATGTTTGCCCTGGCGAGCCCTCGGGACCCAACTATCATAAACTGTTGTAAACCGAAAAAAGAATAATTGACAGACAAGTTGTATATTTTTTCATTTTGTTTTTGTTTGTTGGTCGCCAATAGTCATAATTTTCTTGTTTGGTGATGCATATGTAGAAGAGGGAAGCATTGAACTTTGAAGCTTTCCTCTAGAAGCAGAAATGGGTGCTCCTAAGCAAAAATGGACTGCAGAAGAAGAAGCTGCATTGAAAGCTGGAGTAGTGAAACATGGAGCAGGAAAATGGCGCACTATACTTATGGACCCAGACTTCAGTGGCATTTTGCACTTGCGTTCAAATGTGGATCTCAAGGTAGGTTGTAGGAAGCGTCACAGCAAGGAAGTTATATTAGTAGGTTAGGAGTGTTATAATTGTACTTGCTAGATGGTTGTCTTTGCATTGCATAATAAGACATATATAGAGATAAAGTCCATTGCTTTGACCAAATTGCTAAATTTGTGCCATACCTTTCAGGTTCCAAACTACTAATATATGCCTTGAACTCTGAACAGGATAAGTGGAGGAATATAAATGTGACAGCAATATGGGGATCCCGGCAGAAGGCAAAGCTTGCCCTTAAAAGGTTGCCAGCTCCCAAAATTGACAATAACCATTTGGTCACGACTACAGTTCAACATGATGAAGATGTTCTTGACACTCAGCCTCTGGCAGTTCTTGGTGCAGCATTGCAATCTGCTAATTCGAAAGAACAAAAATCAAGGTTACACAACTTTTCAGTTAAACATATCTGCTACTTATTATCTTGAGAAAAGAAGTTATCTTTATGACTGTGGTGCTTGGTTGCTTTAATCTTGTTCTTGAATAGCCTTTAGACATCGTAAAATTCTAGGTTTTATACCCCTTACAAGTAATTAGTTCTTAGATCACATAAAGCTGTGTGCTAAGTACTAATTTTTGTAAATGAGTAATTAACTAAACTAATTGTATCTAAATTTTGTAATTTCCCATGTACAGTATCTGGTGTTCTGATCCTTCATTTTTATGGTTTTTAATGTTATTTCTGCTCTAATCATGGCAAAGATATATGCAAAATTGGTTTATTACCTATCTGGATTAAAGAAGAAAAAGAAAGAATAAATGAATAAAGAGACTATGTTAACCATGAAATGGTTCACTGCCTTTATGTGAAGTAATATGACTCACACGTTTAGTATTATTACTTTTTAAATTTATTTCTGGAGATTCTTCGATGTCTATACTCCTTTTATGCCTATGATAATACAATACAATAAATAATTAGAAAAACCTTTGTGCTTTGACTTCTTTGCTTAAGGAATAAAGCAAGACTATCAACATCAATATCCTACTTAGGACCGGGAGGGAAGGGGAAGAGAGAGACATAGAAAATAATGGATCCTAAATTGTAAGATCCTACAATAAGTACAAGAATATATTTAAGTGTACATACATATATACATGAAATTAGGAAACTAGTATTCCCCTTGAAAAACAAAACCTTGCAAACGTCCTTGGCATACAACTGCTCACTTCTCCTCGACAACATCCGAAGCAAATGAGGCTGATTTTGGAGTCTTTGACCTTTTTCCTTAGTGGCCCTCAATCTCAAAATTGGTCTTCAAAACACTTGAGACAGGTTGCTCAGGTATCATACCGCCCAGGCGCCCAACAATGACCTCTAACTGGGTCTCTATAAGCAGAGTCGGAATATTCTACCCCTCATTAACACAAAGGGGGTTCTTTAATAGTGCCCAATGTCTTCAAACCACAAACAAACTATACTGCACAAAATTATTTGAAAATCTTAAACATAATCAAAAGTAGACCTGCAACTGAACAAGCCAAACATTGATATAATGACAAAGCACCATTGCATCCAACCACACACTTTCTGATATTATCGAAGGGAACTCCTGAAGTATTGCCACTCTGGTTGCAGGCAAATGTTGCACCGGTCGACCATTATGAGTTTCACTGTCCACCTCAGATGGGATGATTACATATGAGGAAGTGAACAACAGGAATTCAGAGTGTCCCCCTAACTGAAGTAGTAATAACCCAGCAATGAGAGACTGAAAAGGTAGAAAAATATATATTGAGAAACCAGACCTCAAAACACATGTCACTGGAAAGATCACAAAAAAACTCACTTGAGTTCTGGTCTCCTTTGCTTTTCCCTGCCAACCAGTACTATACAGAATTCACCTGTCCTGGTTGTAACCCCTTGTGTAGTCTCTGGTCATCCAACTTGTTGTCTGTGACTCTAACAAAAGCAGCGAAGAACACAAAATAAGGGAGGTACACAAACACCTGGACAAGCTGCTACACCCACTGCTAGCCACCATAGCCTTGTCTGGTCCCCCAGTTCCTGTCGAACACGTCCGACTAGCACCTATGGCATCTACTGTTGGTTGCCAGAAATTAGAACTACATTGCAGCAGATGGCTGCCAGAAGTAAAAACAGAGCGTTTCTGATAAAGAAGACGCATCTACAGCTACCACTTGCCTTGCTGGCCATTCACTGGCAACCACCAGAAGCTGGCTTGAAGTGACTTAAAAATAGAGAACAAGCAGAGGAAAATGACATGAAGGATATACAAGTTACAAGAGTTCTACAGAATTCCACAGCGGAAATGACAGAACCTTCATGGTGGATGATATTTCTTTGATACCGTGTCTAAACAGTTTAGAGAGAAAAGAGAGTGGTGGCTGCCAATAGAAAGCTGAATATAATATGATTGATGAAGCATCTAGTTTTGTGTTCCCTTTTATTTGACCTGATACTATCAATTTATGCTATAAAATGATCCCAAAAGAATTGTAATATGAATTTTGTCCAATATATAATTACAATCATCCTTTCATGGAAACTACTGCTCCTGATCCACCCTTACCCCACCCCCACCATTGCACACCTCAACTGTCCCCTTCCATAACAGCGGTGCTGGGCTTGCAGCTGCAGTCGAGGTTTGTTTTCCCCAGTCCGGAGCGAAAGAAATAGGGTTTGCTGCTACGATTTGACTGTGGCTTTGGTGATGGACGTGGCTCATGTGATTAGTTGGGCTTGGTTTGGCACTTTCTGGACTGCTGGGGTTGCGGGTTACTTCTGTTGAGGTTTGTTGTAGTGGTTCGACGAAGTGTTCTGAGAGGTGATGCTGTGATCGGTGGAGACTGGAGAGTTGCATGAGACAAGTGCTATTTTGGTCAGCGATGGAGGTCTCCAATGGAGGCAGGTTTGCATGTGGTGGTTGATGGAGGATGTGATTCCATGGTGGTCATGGTGGAAGACATGGTCTGGTTGGTGGTTGAGTTGCATATGCACAGTGGACAGCAATCACAAACAAGATGGAATGGTGGCAGCAATCTGATTGGGTGTAGTTTAATGGTGACTCGAGGAAAAGACAACAGAGACATGGATGAGATGATCTGGCTTGGAGACAGGCATAATCAGGTTTGGATGGAATTGACAATGGGGCGAGGATGGAGAGTTTGGAGTGGTGGCATGGGGTGTGTGAGGTTGGAGAAGGGGTAGGGAGAATTTAATTAGAATGATTTTTGTGGTTATGAAAATTTAGCCAGTTATCAATCTCTCAGCCATTGGTCTATTTTTCTTGCTGGTCAATGGTTGAGATTTAATGTCCATGAATCTCCCTAACTCCCTAAGGTGTAGCATAATGTCACCTATAATTGATAAGAGAACATTTACTGAAAAATGCTATATTTCGAAATTTCTAATGCAACAGTCCTACAAGCCCAAGCCCATTACTGGTATTTCAATAACCTAAAATCTTCTAACACTTCAAAACCAGAGAACAAGTAGCACCTAGCACCCGCTGCACAATCACAAGACCGAACCAACAAACAGAGCAAAACCCAGTAACCAGAAGGTTCAAAAGATGCCTCTCCTTCAATCTGAAGCACCAATAGGGTAAGAAGGGGTCAAATGAAGGTCTTGTTTTTTTTGGGCCTTTTGGTACTTTAGATTTCTGCTGGGTTGGGCTTTAAGTTTTAGAAACAGCAGAACTGGGAAACTCTCCCGCCGATTTACGCTCTGTCATAGCAATCCCACTGGATCTCACCAAAACGTGCTTCTTCGGTGTGATCGGGATCGAAGCAAAGACAATAGAAATGTATGATCTCTTACATTCCAACTCGTGATCTTCACCTTGTGGCATTTATTTTTCATGTATGATGTATGAATTTTTATTTTTAATATAAATTCAAGTTTCATCGATTTATTATATATAGGTTGTACTTGCAATTAAAAGTAGTAAATTAAAATTTCTTTTTGGATATGCTGAAATGTTGTAAATTATGCAGCACTATACTTTTTAATTATGTAACTTACGCTTTTCCATAAAGGCAGGTTGAGTAATCGTATATTAGAGGCCATTGTCCATTTGAAGGAGCCAAATGGTTCTGACAAGGTTGCTATTGCTTCTTACATAGAGGTATTTCTATTTCACTTATTGTTGTTGAATCTAAACATCTCAAGAAGCAAATATCAATGAAATTTTAATTCTACGAAGATGAATTCTCTTCCTGCTTCTGTGAGCCTCAATTTATTTGCATCTGATGTAACCCATAATATCTCTTTTATATTATTCAGCCTGCTTTGTGATTGGTCCTCCATGATTTGAAACCCTTGGAACTGATTGAAAATATTTGTCTTAGTTCCGTAAATTCTGTCTAAGTTTTTTACCACTATCCAAATATTTCAACTAGCTATGATATGCTACTCACCTAGAAAAACTAGTTGCAAAACTTGCATTTCTTATTTTTATTGAAATAATTGTTTTGTTCAAGCCTTTGTATGTGCTCTCACCCAGCAAAGTAACAAACTATTAATTTTTTTGTTCTACAATGGTTCACAAAAGCATAGGCAGAATAATTTGACCAATCATACTATGCTATATGCTGCATATCTTGTTTTTTCAAATGACATGTGACTTAGCCTCACAGCATTGGTGAATACAACTATTATTAGCAATAAAATGTTTGTTTACATGCTTTTCTGCACCATCACATAAATAATTAATGAAACCTTTCATGTCTTTAGGACAATTACCAGTCTCAATCAAAGCTCAGGGACATACTGCCAACAAAACTGAAGCATATGGTGGCAACTGGCAAAATAATCAAGGTAATTTTAATATCAGTTAATGGTTTAGTAATGCCAAAGTGTTTGTATTTGTTCAAGTGAATTACATTCAGCAGTCTTGGAGTTATATACATCAAAGAATCAAATACAATATGGTCTTTACAAGACCAAATAAATAGAAGAAAGGGATTTCTTATAATATTAAGGTTCCAATATTTGTTGGAATGGGAAATTAACTTAGTTCTATGTAAATTCCAACCCGTACCCCCCCCC
>NW_017727831.1:116607-150217 GCF_001865875.1 Lupinus angustifolius | reverse complement strand
ATTGGTGTAGTTGGTCAAGAAGCATGAATTTGCCTGAGAAACTGATGATGAGGCCGAGGTATGACCTCAGTATAAACATGATCCAATTGCAGACCTGAGGTGGTGGAAATGAGATAAAATGATTGCAAAATGCTTCAAAACAGTTTTGGTAGTCATTTGTGAACGCTCAAAACAGCATTCTAATCTTGTAGTCATGTTTTAGGCTGCTTCAGCGGCGTGGGTTTGTCCAGACCTTCAAAAGAGGAGGAAGAAGAGTAATGGAGGGAGTCAGGAGGAAGATGCTGAGCGGATGGTAGTGGTGTTTTGGCGCAGATTTGGTACGACAGTGTTGTGGCTGAGAGTGAGGGGGAAGACGAGAGAGAGGGGAATGTTGTTGTGTTGTTAGAATTCAGTTTTTTCAGCGATAGAAAGCAGCTTTCCGCCTTTTTTGGTCTGTTTTCCTTATTATTTTTTATTACTTTTACCTCTTTATCTATTAAAAGTAGTTGGACTTGGTGGTGGTTGACAGCCCACGCCTACCTGGCAATTCACTACCACAACTCATTTGTGTACTGGGGGCTTATAATTGATTCAAGTAATGATAAAAAATAAAATAATAGAGTTTCCTATTTCTGGTAGGATAATAATCTTAATAGAATAAAATAAAACCTATTGGTTCTTTTGATAAAACCTAAGTAGTCAATAGTGTTACTATTGCGGCAGATTTGATAGTCCACCATAGAAAAGTATGTCGCTCGTGTTTAAGTGGCTGTCAGTCTGTCACAGACACTAGCTGGTGAAATCAGCCGTGTCTGACGATGGCATGAAAGCATTGTTGAGCTCCTCGACCCAATTCAAAACCCTTGCTGCTGTGCATGCGAACATGTCTCACGAGTCTAAAGTCGTGTCAGCATATCCCCAATCGAAACAATGCCATATTTGTTATTTACTTGAAAGGATGCCATGTCTGTTATTCATGGCTTTACTTATCATATTTGGGTGTCTCCATTCCCCAATTGCCTTTAGTTTATTTTTTATTTAATATAAAATAAACAAAACTAACAATTATAGGATAATCTCTTCATTCAAGCAAAACTAATATTCTGTACACAAAAAATTAATAATTATAATTTAATGGCGGCCTGGTGCACAAGGCTTCTACATTGTGGGGTGTACGCAACCTTAGCTTCACAAGCGAAGAGGGTTTTTCTAGGATTTGAACTCATTACCTCCCGTATGTATAATATAATGTTTGTAAAAAATACCTATCGAAGTATATAATAATAGGTAAGGTTATCGGTACTCCGTATTGCGTATCCACACTTCCCACTAATCAACCATATTTAGTTTTCTATTTTATTGGTATTCCAAATTAGTGAGTTTTGAATAAAATAATGGTCCTCAGCTCTTTATTGTCTGAAAATAAATGGGCTGTTAGTACGGAAAGAACCAGGGAGCTTTATTTTACAAAACTGCTATGTAATTATGTATTATCCTACTAGAAATAATATATTATTTTTTGTATGAATGAAAACTTTGTTTAATTGTTTGTACAAAAGCCAGAATAATATACTTGAATAGAGAGGGTGTCTTTGCTGTAATTTGCATTGTCTAGCTCCAACTGAAAATGCTTTGCATTGTTATCTTGGCTATAGACGCGCTTCAAGTAGTCCCATTTCCCCTTGGTTGTCATAAAGGAGTATAAATTGTGACCATGTGTGGCTCAATATATCCTAGAACCCAGGAATATTCTCAGTATATTGAGTTTCCCATCTGTCAAGCTCGTTTTTCTGATTGGGTGCAACAGATGAACCTGTAGTTCTTTTTTCGGACATACATTTTGAACCCAATCAGATGAACCGAGGTGGAATAGTTCTCCCCACTGAAGCGAACTCACATTTTTTGCCATTGTGAACCAGAACCCAAAACAAATGTAAGAATCTTTGAAGATAACTTGAACCCAGAATCTGGGGAAAAATCCCTGAACTAGATGCTAAACATGGCAGAGATAACCCTGAACCTAGCTAAAAGAAGTGACTGTCTAATTCTAGAAAGATGCTGTGATACCATGTCAAAGTGCCTATATTTACTTGACGAATTGTACTCGGCACTCTTGGAACTATATACATCGAAGAATTAATTACAATGTGATATTTACAAGACTAAAAAATAGAAGAAAGGCATTTCCTAGAATATTAAGGTTCCAATACTTCTTGTCTTGGAACTAGATACTAATCTAATGCTTTTTAAATCCAACCCATCAACACAAGTTTGTCCAAGCAAAGAAGCAGTATCTTCACCTGAAAACCTGTGTATAATAGGCATAGTCAATCTGGATAAATGTTGGAGCCCCTACTGAAGATTTTTCATGTGATAGATACTTTGACAATAACATTTTCGGTGTCACTGAAAGTTATAAACATAAAATGATTGTCACAGATGTTTTTTGATGGTATCATTATGTAGTTGCAAATAGATATAGATATATATAGATATATATTCTTGAGGCAGTTGGTATGTGCACATCTGAACAGTTTTTTTAGCAATGGTGAATATTCTATGATTTAATAAATTCCCCACTATAACTTGGTCATTTGGCCTGTGGTTAAATTCAATATATTTGATAAGCTGATCCTGTGTTGACATATCTATCGATAGGAAAAGCATAAGTACAGGCTTGCACCAAGTTCAAGAACCTATGAGAAAAGAAGAATCTCTTCTGCATCAAACCTGGATGGGAGGGCCAAAGATTTTCCAGAAGCAGAGAAATGTGATGATAACATCTGTTCAAAACCCAAAGATTTTCTAGGAGCAGGGAAGTGTGATGACAAAATCATCCGTTCAAAATCCCAAAATGACGGAGAACCATCAAAAGCAAAGGGAATGAGGGTTCAAGAGGTGGCTGCTAAGGCTGCAAAAGCAGTTGCTGAGGCAGAAGCTGCCACCGCTGAGGCTGAGAGAGCTGCTAGGTTTGCTGATGAACTTGAAGCTGAAGCTGAGGCTTCTGAAGTGATTCACCAAGCAATAATGAAGGCATTCCAAAGCAAAACATTTCGTCTTTGGTAGCTTCCTCACCAAGAAATCTATGCTGATCCCTTCAAATGTGATGGTCATAAACCTTATCTCAGATCTTTTTTACTGTTTGGAATGCTTTATCACATCCTAATTACCCAAATAATATGCTGGTTATGTTGTATGCTGTTTAGTCAGTAACCCATAAAACTTCACATGCTT
Organism: Lupinus angustifolius; assembly: GCF_001865875.1. Lineage (NCBI taxonomy): Eukaryota > Viridiplantae > Streptophyta > Magnoliopsida > Fabales > Fabaceae > Lupinus > Lupinus angustifolius. The sequence continues at coordinate 147,004 of NW_017727831.1, read as the reverse complement.
TTATATTTTGCCTGTTGCTCTTGGTTACTTGATAGCCAACATAAAACTTTGTAGAATCTCTATGATCTTGGTTACTTAATAAGAGTTTGACCTGTTACCAAAATTCTTTCTGCAAGATGTAATCTGATGAAAACATCTTAGCCCAATTTTTTATCAGGGTGATCTTGGAATTCTGACCATGTAGACTTTGCAGCTCTATTCTTTAATTTCCCAATGTCTAGCATCCAAATGTTCCAATGCCTGATGCCTTCCATACAATTGCTTATTTTCTCTATTTTGTGTATGGCATCACAAATGCATTGCTTGAACATTGAAACGAGAAATTCTCCTCACTAAGGTTGAACCTTAGTCTTAATGAGGCAGATCCTGTTATCTCTAGAAACAAGGCCATTCTGATCATAAGCACGGCGGAGGATATTTCTTTTCTCCAAGTTCAAAGCTTTTCCTTAAATAAACATTCGCATAACAATGGAAAGTAATTCATATAATAAGAATATATATCACCAAATAATTTTAACGGCTATCAAGTAATAACTTAGAAACTTGGAAAGTAATTCATATAATAAGAGTATATATCACCAAATACACCTATTTTAAGTTAAGACCACTAAAATGTAAACATGCTCAAAAACTGAAATTATTCATCATCAAAGCCTAAAACTCAATAATCAAGGTCTCAGTTAATTTTCTTTTCACACCTTTCAGTTAGTATCTTATGCCACTTAGCATTAATTCCCACTTTTCTCACTTGAGATTCCACAACATTTTCTTCCAACAAAAGTTAGCCTTTTCTTTTATAGGACCTGAATTCTTTAATTCCTGTGAGTGAAAGTTTATTTCTAACTTTAATTAGTGTTGTGTATTGTTATGATGCCTATATAGATATAGTTTCTGAGTTCTTTTAGTTTCGTTCTTTCTATGCTTAGTGTTGCATTCTTTTGATGCCTATATAGTAGACTTTGTTAGAATAATTGGCCCCAACTCCATCCCCGAAAGATAGCTCTTATGGGGAGGGATTGCCAAATAAATGGCTCTCAGCTCATATTCTTAAGCAATCTGGGTCTTCAGTACTTTAACACGCCTCTCACTCTTAGGAATGATTCATTTAGAGCATAGGATTATGTAGGAATTAACATCTACTGTTGTCACTACATCAGAGTAGGTTCTAATACCATGTTAGAATAATGGGACTAACTCCACCCCAAAAACTAACTCATAGTGATAGGATTGGCCAAGTTATTATAAATTGTCTCCTAATTCATATTTTTAAGTGATGTATAAACAAGAAAAATATTCTTCAATACATGTAAAACTATTGTTGCAACAACAACAACCAAAGTCTTAGTCCCACTAGGCGGGGTCAGCTAAAGGGATCGAACGACGCCAGAATGCTTTATCATAAATCATGTCCATTGGCAAAGCATTGATCTCTACATCTTTTCTAATAGTTTCGTTTATGGTTTTACTTGGTCTCCCTTTGCCTCTAGAAATTGAATTATCCTTCATTTGATCTACTCTCGTCACTGAAGCTTCTATCGCTTTCCTCCAAACATGCTCAAACCACTTAAGGCACGACTCTACAATCTTTTCTACAATAGGAGCTACCCCAAATTGAGTTTCAGTAGTAAGCGTCTCTTGTCTCAACCTCCGCTCCATTATCCCCTCCATCTCTCACAATTCATCTAAAACTCAAACATAAATTCAAAGTACATAAGTACTTATCTAATCCCAAACTGATTAAAAGTACATATAAACTGAACATAACAAACAATCAACATCACAAAATGCATACCAGCTCAAATTTCATATCAAATGCAAAACAAACTCAGTAATATTACAAGCTAGGACTAGGGTGCTAATTTTTTCCTTTTTGGACTTTTATTTGGTTATCCCACTCAGGGTTATGTATTGAAAAAAGGTGGGCTAGCATGCTGGTTCAATGGGTTGATCTGTTTAGCTTAGCGGATTAAACGGGCCATGTCATTATTCTGCAAAGTTTTACGTTGGTTGTTGATTAACTAACACAACCCTCATCATTTTGTTGGGTTTGGGACTGACTTTGTAAGGATGTGCAACAATGCACAAAATGGGTGGTTTGAGTACATCATGCTGAAAATAATTTGATTCAAATGGATCAATATTTGAGAACCCCAGCCACCTAATTTAAAATAAGCAAACAGGTAGTCCAACAGGTTAGGTCCATTTTGATGACCCAACTTAATAGGGTAGTCAAAACCACAGAAGGGCACACCTGTGTTTCTGAAGTGAGGCGCTAAAAGGGGACAATGCCTCTTGGGGCATAATGAGCACCTTTTGTATTTTAGTGAAAATTGTTAGCTTATGAATCGACAGGCCCTTAAGTGTTTATAATGAGGTTTCCTATTCTATAATGTACAAATTAGGAATGAGCCTATCAATATTATATATTTAAGATTCATAATATGAAGTTTACAAATTAGAGATTTGGAAACAGCCTTTACTAATTGTATGTATTTAGAATTCCTTATATAGAGCGCGCAATTCAGGAATTAGAATCAACCAGTAATTATTTGTTAATGAGAAAATTTCTCATATAATTGTGTACTGAATATTCAGACGGATACAATGCAGAAAGACAAACTAGTCAATATTTCAATGTCATAGTTTCCTCTAATGTTATTGCCACTATTCCTAACTTAATAAGGTCTCGTGCTATAGCATGTTTTAAACCAAGAATTGTGTATAGCAGGCGCTAGCCCACTTTGCCCCCTCTCGATGCAGATCCTCTCGTTGATCTTGTACCTGAAACACCTGGAAGATTGCATTTCCTGTCTACTGGATAGGTGTGCATTCCCACACACTTCTCTTGATACGACTTTATGTGGCATTTCCATTTCTGCTTGTTTTTCATGCACAATTAAGGATGTGTGATGGGTACAACCGTACAAGCAATGCAAAATGAGCTATAGTCACTTCAAGAGATTTATACTTGGGATATTACTCCTTCCCTCTTTGTGTGAAATCATTGGCTGTAAATGGGTCTATTCTTTGAAGCTTAATTATGATGGTTGTCTCAATCATACAAGACTCAGTTGCTTGTTCTAGGTAACAATTATGGATATGGTGTGGATTATGATGACATATCTGCTCCCATGGCTAAAATGACGACAATCAGAATTGTACTTGCTGTTATGTTTCCAAAGGATGGTCTCTACCAATGGATGTGAAGAATACTTTCCTTTATGGTGATTTGGCAGATATTTTTATGAAACCTCCTCTGAGCTTATTTTCTTCTTCTGAAGGTGACTTCAAGCTCAAACGTTCTGTATATGATTTGATATAGGTCATCGGGCATGTGTTTTAGAAATTTCAGTCCACTCTCCTTGGCTTCTCATTTATTCGGAGCCAGTATGACTCTCGTTCATCCATAAAATAATGAATGATATTGTTATTTATTATGTGGATGATGTGGTCATCATTGGAACTAAGCTTCCATTCATATGAAGGATCGTGGTTGTCTTCACAATTTTTTGGCTCTTAAGGTACATTCAGATTCAAATGGTTCCTCCATCAATACAAATATATGCAGGATTTAGCCTGTCTAACTGGTCTTCAATCTGCCTCTCCAATCGACACTCCTCTAGAAGTCAATGTCAAATATTGTTGTGATGAGGGTGATCTTATATTTGACCCTGTGTTGTATTGCCGGTTAGTTGGTAGTCATAATTATTTGACCATTACACATTTGGACATCTCATTTGATTTGTTCATTTGAAGTACAATAGGGCAGCCAATTTATGCACATGGCACACCTCACCATCTTAATTTGGCTGTTTTCTGATGTGCCATTCGTTACTTGAAAGGTACTTCCCCACTGGGGATTATTTTTCCTACTAGGACATCTCTTCAATTGTTTGTTTATAGTGATGTTGATTGGGCTTGTTGCCCAGATACTCGGTGGTTCGTCACAGGTTGGTGATTCTTTTGGGTCTTGCAGTTGCACTTGTTTCTTGCCCCTCATCCTTGTCATCAATTTCGCATTGACAAATTGATGCTCATTGACGCATCAGCATCAATTTGAGGGGGAAATTTAGGCTGGGAACGTATTTAGGATTCTAATAATATAGACTGTAGGTTTTTTATTCAAAATGGTGATCCGGTGCATGAGGCTCCCACCTAGTGAAGTTTGGGGTGGATGTGTGCAGTCTTACCCTCACAAGCAAAGATGTTGTTTCCAAGATTTGAACTCATGACCACTAGGTCACAAGGCAAACAACCTTAGTGCTGCACCAAAGCTCCGGTTGGTTTTGTATTGAATTAGAATAATCTTGTCATTATGGGAAAAGTTCCCATCTATAATGAGATGAGTACAGCATAGAAAGGCAATTCAGCCAATATTGACAAAACTATATCAGGAAGACCAATAATTTAACTTGCCAGCAGTGATGAGAAATATGGTAAATTGGTTGGCATCTTAGAAGATAACTAGTTGTCAGGCTTTGCGACCCTTAGCAGCTAGCAGCGTACGGCTTTATAAGTTCAACATCATAATATTTTATTTTTACTATGAATGCCATGCTTTAGTAGTTAACTTACATGGAAAACCATATGCTATTATTTCCTTTCTAGTGTTAATGCATTTCTTTGCAAGGCAGATGCCTTTTGGTGCTTCTTGCTATTATTCCTTGGTTCTTACTGAGCTTTAATTATTGTTGCATAGCTCTGTTGCTTTTATAACACTTTCTCTTAGTTCTGTCAGTTAACCTTGTTTTATGGTTGCAAATTTGTGCAGATGGTGTGGACTTCTGCTTGTGTCTCATCACCACAGAATATTGGCTTGATATTGTAGTTATGCTGCTGCACTTCCTGTCTGCATTTTGTAACTGTACATAATAATTTTGGCACGTGAAACATCTTTTCAGGACTCAGTAAGAGCTTATATTTTTTCATGCTTATTCTCATTTGTTAATGGAAGACAATGAATTGAGGGGAGGGGTACAGAAGTACCATCAGAAGAGTGGGATTTTGGGAATAACAATGAAGTGCTGTAATGTTTAGGATTTTTGAGGTGCTGTAATGTTTAGGATTATGGATTGACATCCATTGAGGGTAGATGAAATAAAACATTTTATTCTAGTATTTAGGATTATGGATTGTCATTGACATATAGATCATGTTTACAATGATACTTGTTCTAAGACATTCTTACATTATTCTGGTTATTATTTATTGTCTTCCTTTTGAGATTTGTCAAAATTATATCATGAACATGACATACCACCATTGTCTTACTTTTTTTTGCATGTTCATGATACAGTATGACAAGGCATGTATGAATAAGTCAAACATTTTTTGGAGCAGGTTGGGGATAAATGCAATTTTGGAAAACATTAGGAACTAATGAAGTTCATTTTTCAACAAATGTGTATAAATACATCAAACAAATTGTATGATGACTATTTGTTGTAGATGTCATTTAGTTTTGTTTACTTGTGTTGTATGTGTACAAATGCTAGTGATGAATTTTTATACAATCAATATGCGTACATAAGAATTAGAATATTTGAAAGCATGATAAACAACATATGATGCAAATAACTTGACCCGGCTAAAATATGAGATTTGGCTTAAGTCTAGGGTGTCAAAATGAGTCAATTGAATGTACAAAGCAATAAGAAAACCAGACTTTAGAAACAGGATTTACGTATGGGAAAGAATCTTCTACAAACAGATTGTAAAGAAGGATAATTTGAACAAAACTTTTATAATTTTTTTAGCATCTTAGCTTTAAATGTTTTACTTGTCTCCCCTTTTTCCAAATATAACATTTTTTGCAGATAACATAAAGGTGACCAAAGTAATTTAGTACATTGTTACAACTTCCTCCCATTCTGCTAGCATATGTAAAAACCGAAGCAACTTGCATTTTCACTAGCTAAGACCAAGAATGTAAACATGTATTAATCCTATCTTATTTCCTTCTATGCTTCCAATATTTCATGTGCTGAGGGCTTGCCAGGTATTCCCTCACCATCATCTTGTTCATAGTTTCCATCATCCCACAGCTCATCTCAACTATTACATGACATGTCTTTCACCTGATGATCAGCATGTTCCTGCTTATCGTCGTGTAAACTTACCCGATCTATGATATCACAGTTCCGAGGCCTGCTAACCATGAAATCATTATCGTCTCCTATATAAACTTGATCATGATTAAAGGTAAATATATCTCGTTCAGCATGCTTACTACTAACAATAATTTCATTTCCAGATTTAGCACCTTCTATCACCATTCTCCTTGAAATATTTGGCATATTTCCATTTCTACCATCGACGCCTTCATTCTGATCGTTGACAGTATTTTCACTTCCGGGAAGGATGATACTAGAAATGTTTCTCGATGTACCTAATCCACAAAGAACATGCAATGATCTTGATAAATTTGAGACTGTTGGTTCCGACACAACATCACAATTAGTAAGAGCATCCAACAAGCTCTTTAGATTTTCAAGACTTATTCTGTCTTCATTTTCCTTAAACAAGTATGTCCACTGCTTTTCAGAAACTTGGAATGGTGCATAAGCCATTGTGTTTACTAAGATTACAGCTCTCTCATAATTATTTTGAATTATAGCTTGAATCACCAATTCAAAAAATAAGAGATGGTGAGGAATTTCTCCTGCTTCCAGAATCGTGTCAAATGCATGCTCCAGTAAATGACACTGCATTGAAACCAAAGTATGCCAACAAATTCAATGTTTAGAAAACATATAGCACTAAATGCACTAGTGTAATGAGAAAAAATATGCACCTGAAAATCATCTAATAATTGTGTCTGAGCTTGATTCTAAAAGAACAAAGCAAAAGCAATAACTAACAACAAAGATCCTTATAAAGATCGTAGGCACGATCTAATAAATTTGGATCTGAATCATCTAACAGTTGCCATTGAGCTTGATTCTAAAGGAAAAAAGCAAAAGCAATAACTACCAACAAGGATCTTTATAAAGATCGCAGGCACAATCTAACAAATTTGGATCTGTGCTGAATTATGATATGAGATTCGCACTGTTGGAAATAATTACAGTATTAAATGCCTTGGTTTTTTTGTATAGTCAAAAGCTTTAACTCATGTTCATGAATTAGTAGATTCATGTACATGGGGAATGTCATTCTTGTACCTAGGAAAATTCTTATTTTTTTTCTTGTAATCAACAACTATAGTTAGTAACAAGTGTATATAAATACCATACTATGATGAGTGTAAGACTCGAGCAATTCAGAAATTACCTCTACATTTTCATACTTCTTTTTCAATTCGTACATATACTTGCACACAGCACAAAAATAAACCAATAAGAATCATGCCACCATTAATTGAAGATTTTTTTTTCACCATGGAAAGAATAACAGATGAAGTTTGTGCACTTCTTTGAAGAAATAGTTTGGATGTAACATAAATCTTATAGGAAATGATACTATGATCTGAAATATAAAATAAACAGAGAGCAAATATAAGTAAATAGGTATATTTTCTACCTTGCCAGCCCTTGATGCTTTAATAAGCAATGACAAATGTTTATCTTGATCCAACCGACAATCCGATAGAGTCATTTCTTTGTACACATGCTCAAAGTATTCCCAATGGTGTGCACTCACACATGCTTCCAACATTTCACTATACGTATACACATCTGGTATAACTGAGCTACCACTACCATTTTCCGGGGTGGCAAAAGGATCTGAATTAGCTAGCTTAACATCCTCAAATAACTCTTTAGCTTTGGAAAACATATCATTCCGGCCATAAACTTTCAGCATGGTATTTATAGTCCCTATGTTAGGAGCATAGCGTTCTTTCATATACTCAAATATATGTATACAATTATTAACATGTCCGCCATCCATGGAAGACATAATCATGCTAGTGAAGGTATACTCCAAAGGTCTAGCATGAGAAAAGCTTCTAATCTTCTCAACCTGCAGCAATATTTCAAGGAAAATGTATTATATAATGGTACGTGAGTAGGTACGCATTCGTGTAACCACACCGGTGCAAAAGGAAACATTACCATCATAACAGCTTCTTGCCACCTCCCATAGTTGCAGACGCAACAAGCTAGCTCGTGATATACACTGGCTGTTCCCGTAACTCCTCTTTTTTCCATTTCGCTGACAGCTTCCAGAGCTTCATCAACTTTACCTTGCCTCCAAAAAGTTCTCACCAACACTAAGGAAATCACACAAATTATATATCACGCTATCAGCAGCCAATCATCGGTATTAACTAATAAGAAGTAAAACAAGTACCTTTATAAGTAAGGGCTTCTGGAACTTCCCCACTTCTCATCATCTTTTCGAAAAGCTCATGGACAAGGTCATATTTCCCAGATTCCAGCATTACCTTATAACAAGCACCACCTGTAAGACTTGAATACAAACATGCTTTAAGGATAATAACATCTACAGGTGATAACCTTTCTTTCATGGTATTATCAACCAAATTTCCATTCAGCCATAATAACTTCCAAATAGAATATTACTTTAAAAACTTGTTAACGTGTGAATAAATGAAACTTCGAGCTATCATACAAGCATCGCTTCCTAATTCTCTACCTAAAGCAACTACAGAGAGCAGATAGCAATAATCACGTCATAAAAAAAAATCATCTTATAAATCATACAAATAGATATTTCAAGAACAGCTTTCGAAAACATCTGATATTGTACAACGGACACACACAAAAAGCTTCCTACCTTAATCCCACTGATTTTAAAAGAAAAGAAAACATGAAACTGAGTTAAGCATACAGAGCTATGTCATCAATGACATAACAGGCAAAAGATGATAGCACAAGAACTACCGAATTAGAATAGCAGTTTCCAATTTCATTCTGCTTCTAAAGAAAAAATAAAGCAAGTTATGTTGCGTGTGTGATGTAACACACTGCTCCAAGATTACAGTATATGCACTTGATAAATTACTTGGTTGCAGGTACCATAATCCTTTACTTTTACCTCCATTGCAAGTCCATAAGTTGCTCCGTTAGGTTTCAGACCACTTTTCTTCAATTGCTTGAAAACCCATGACACACCTTTCCATTGCTTTGATGGAACACAAGCATTAAGTACCTAATAGAAATTTCAGAAATTCAACAGTTTAATGAATCTGCAAAGTTGCATTCACTATAAAGTTATATGATAGACATCTACTCGCTTTCTTACAGCATTGTATATAACCACATCAGGTTCAATAACTGGATCCCAGTTCTTGTGATGCGAAAATTTAACTGCTTTGGGTTTCTGCCTCATCAATTCTACAATATTCATCAAATCTTTCATAAGACCAGCTTGACCAAGTGTAACAGCAATGCTGTGATAAGCAGCGTTGTCGGGATATACATGAACGTTGCCCTGAATAAATTGAAAGTAAAATCAATCCAGCGAAATCACAAATCAATAACAACTAAAGAGGAACCCTCACGTGGAGACACAAACTTAGAACTTGATTCTTACACACATCAGATTGAAAATTTGAAGGGCTTCCTTTGGCCTCCTTGACTTCCCAAGAACGGCAAGCAGTTTCGTATAAACAAGCCTACAAAATCACTAATCTCTTGATAAGAGAGAACTAAGAATGCAAAACACGGAACATATGTTACACAAAACTAAAGTATGAAACAATCACACAAATTATTTGGTACTTCAATACACCAGGCTGAAGATATGCTCAATTAGTACCTTGTTCAGATCATTGATAACAAACCCAATAAATCAAGACACTCATCTCTCCAAGCACCATGTGAAATTAGGTTGAAACATTACACAGCACAAGAACATGGGCCGATAAAAAAAAGGTACAACAATATGGTACCACTTTACCAGCAGATTGTTTGAAAGCTGTTCTAATCAATCATAAACACTACACATTAACAAAAACTGCATCACTCTGTCCATATGTTTGTTCAATTGATTGTTTTCTGCAAAACTAAAAACATATATAATACATAGTCACACACATAAAACTGATGCTATGCTAAAACGAAAAATCACCTGCTCCGATACTTCCTCTGATCCTTATGATTGTACACCCATTGGACCACAGAAAGAGCTTGCTTCCAACAACCTTTAGCACCAAGCAACTCCAAAATCATCAGCAACTGACCCTCAGTAAAAGGCAATTCCGACAGCTTCATTATCCTCGAAAACTTCCAATCCTTGGTTGTAATCTCTCTATCACTTAGCCTACATTATCAAAGAAAAATCCCCTATTTCACAAAGACCAAAACTTTACGCAAACCCCATAATAACAAAAAAAAAAAGAAAATACCCAAATTCATTCCCCGTTAAAAAAATAAGCTTCCAAATATAATCATTGAGAAATGAAAAATCATGCAAACTCCAACTTGGTGCTAAAAAATCTCAACTATCAGTCAAATTATAGGGACATATTAGACTCTATAAGTAACACCTTTGACTGTTATTTGAGATTCTTAAGAACCAAATTGAAAATTTTCAATTATAAGCTATATTGATTGGAGGCTCATTTTTCTTACTACAAACTTGAGTAAATTAGGCCAAAATGGAAAATTGAACACAAACCTATCAACAAGGAACCTTATAACCTCACTCTCACTACGTTTCCTCTTCTTCTTTTCCACACCCCACGTTTCAGATTCATCATTGAACCAATCCTCTTCCATTTCAATGTCATCATCAAAAACCCATTTCAACTCATCAATTTTTCTTCCCCCAAACATTTCCTTCAACTCTTTTAAGCTCTCCCTCTTCACATTCTCTCCTCCACACTCTTCCTTCACTCTCACGCGCTCTAAAAATTCAATCTTTCGAAGCCCCTCCCATGGCTTACCCTTCATGAACAAAGATTGAGTTTTGGAATTGGATATGGATTCTATTGCTTTTGTGAACTCTTTGTATTCGTGTTTCAGTGTTTGGAAGTGTTGCTCTTCTAAGAGGGTTTGTTGTTGAGATTCTGTGAGTGGTGGAGGTTGGTTTTTGGTTAATTTGTTGAGTTTTCTGTTGTGTTTTTGGATTTGTTTTTTGCGGATTGTGTGAACGATTTTGGGTGTTGGAAAGATACCTTTTTTGATGAGGTTGCGTTTTATGTTGTCCGTGTTTGGTTGGAATTGTGATACAGGGTGGAGTTGAAGAGCTTCCATTGGTATGAGAAGAAGAGAATTGAATTGGGAATTGGAGGACTCAAATTTTAGAGACAAACAAGACAAGATGACTAAATACAAAGATAGGCCAGTTCTGTTGGTTATCCCATGAGTGATGGATTGGAGAGATACTTTTTGTTTTTCAAATGTTAGACTCATCTCTCATTTATATTGAGCCTCTCCATTAATGAAAATGCAAGCTTTACTTTGTAGTGTATTTTGAATGTGAAAATTGTAATTTCAATGAAAACTAAGGGTCATAAATGACATTATCTTTTGACTTGTTAGTACATTTTTTCATAACTTGTCTCTCCATTAATGGGGAGGAGTCTAACTCCATTTATGTAGTTAATAAATATGAAAATTTATATATTGCTAACCTATCATTCAAAATTTATGGTGGATAAAGTATTGACCATATATAAAATTTTATATTGACAATATATAGATATTATCCTAAAAAAAATGTCTTATAGTTTATTAAAATGTAGAGATGTCACATAACATACACATGGGCATAGGGTCATATGGTGCCTCTAACTAGTGCTAACTACAACAATGATTTTGAGCTCAATATAAAGTATTTTTTTCTCTCTTCTTTATTTAATATTAGATAATGTTGGACTTCTTTAATAATATATTTCAAACATACAAAAAAATCTCCACGTTGATTAAAATAGACTAATAATTTCCTCATAGGATTTTATGCACCAATATTCACCTTAATTAATATCTCGCTTCTTATGAAAATGGAGCAATTCTTACCTTAATGAATATTCAATCTTATATTGTTCAATGTCTAATTCTATTTAAGAGGCCCTTGAGGGATTTCCTTCACATATGATATGTTCATCTTTAATGTAAGTCTGAGTAACCTTAGAGATATTACTAAGAACACAATTCTCAAAACTTATAATGCAACTTCTTGTATTGTTGTCTAGTGCAACACATCGCAACTCTCCATTGTTAAAAAATCTTTCGATAATATGGAATCTACACTAAAGTTGACCAACAATCATACTTTTCAATACTAAAAATCCAAGTAAATCATGAAGTTTCATTGGAAACCCTCAACAACTATTATTATTGTCTAAATCGAGAATCATAGTTCAAAGCACTATCATACCCAAGGAGTATACACATATCACACACCTTGCATCAATGCCAACTAATGTTCATCCCACACTAGTGCATCCAAGCTAATGTCTCTATTGTGCCCTCCATATTTATCAATGCATATGTTACACCTTGCCTATAAGTGACTGTATATACGTCGAAGTCAATGCTCATGTGACACCCTACATCCAAGTCGGTCATCGTCCATGTGCTCTTGTGGATCCGCTAGCAATTAACATCCTTCTCCATGGCACCATGAAAACACCATAAGGAATCAATACTTCTCTTCTCATAGAAAAACATTCTCTTTATCACTAAGAAAGACATTGAGACAACATTTATCTCATAGTCTGATGCTCGACCTGGGTCCTTGTCACCATTGGGGTTCCAATCTTATAAATGGTTTTAGAGCTCTCGATCTAAAAGGTCGTGATCCCCACCATGATCCCGACATATTTCCTTATCCTTCAATCCATCTAGTTTATTCTCGCACACCACTTTTAACAAACTTTATTCAACCAAAACATCTTTCACAATCGTTTACCAAAACCCAAGGTTGCAAATTCCATTGAATTTATGAATTATGAATTTGGCGCATGGGTTAAGATTCGTCGGCGTCGAGGAGTCTCTAATCACCAAGGAGTTTCATTTTTACCATGCATGAGAAGCGTAAAGAGTCACAAGTGAGACACCACTTCTTGAACCAAAGCCTTAATACAATGGTTCAATGAGTCTTTTCCACTTAAAGTCTATTATTCATCCCCTCATATCAAATATGAGACTTTACATTTGAACATACCAAACAATCTCATCCCTTTAGTTTGAGCACCACACACTTACTAATGTGGTCCTTATTAAGTCCAGCATGTCCTACCCGAACAATTGGTTCTAATATCAATTGTTGATAGAATGGAAGCAATTGTTGCACAACATTGGCCACAAGTAATCAAATAAATGTGCAAGAGAATATATAGAAGATAAAACAAGAGTATTTGTTAATGGAGTACTCTAAGAAAATCTCTTCCTTCTTGACGATGAATGCAATACAACAAGAACACAAGAAAATCTTATGATATGTGAACAACAAGAAGAATAGAAAAATACCTCAATATTATTATTAAGATTCTTGAATTACTTGCATTACAAACAACTAGAGATTACAATTATAGAAAGCCTAAGGCAACCTAACTAGAATAATCGAAAATGATCATATTAATCATATTTAACATGTGCATAATTAATTGCTTAACAAACAAGCAACAAACTTTATGTTGAGATTGCCATTGGCTGATGTGCTTGACTTTGTCCAAGTTCTGGTGTGTGGTGATAGGTTTCTAGTGTGGTTTGGCTCGTTATATGGTCTGATGTTGTAGCCAGGTTGATCATGTCCCGTCTCGGTCATAGCTTTGGCCTGGGTGATTGGATTTTCATTTTCTTCAGTCACAATGGTATTTTCCTCGGCCAAGATGAAATATTCTTCGGTCATGTGTATGTTTTGCTCGGTAAAATTTGATTGTGGATTGATTATGTGGAAGTCAGACATAGGTTGTCCCATGGTTAAGCATATAGTGGAAGTTGATGTGCCTTTGTGTGTGTTGTTTGAGTTGGATTGTTGTATAATGTTTGATACCCCGCAAGTTAGAGCACAAATGTTAATAAGCCCAAGCTTGGACAAAGAAAGTGATGTTTGGCATTGTGTTCGTGAGATAGATAAGCCTACTTACTAATCTCCTACATGCAAAAACATTAGAACTAGGAGGAGAGTTGTCTTGGTATAGGTGAGTGTTACTCATCATAGGAGTAGGAAATGGTTTGTAAGCTAGGAAAATAGCATAAAAAATAATGTCTTAGGCATATTTCCTTTGATTCGTGGAAATGCCAGTTTTAGTTCTTGCAATATCAAAGCCAAGAAAAAATCTAAGGTCTCCTAAGTCCTTGATTTTAAAAGTTTTGTCCAGCATGGGCTTAAGGTTATTTATTTGAGTAATATTGTTTCTAGTAAGGACAATATCATCCACATAAACCAAGATTACAGTGATAAAGTGATAGTTCTTTTAAAGAAAAAGGGAATGGTCAGCCTTGGCTTTATGGAAACCATGTTTCGTAAGGAAAGTTGATAGTTTAGCAAACCATTGTACTAGCTTGCTTAAGGCCATATAGATTTTTTTGAAGTTTACAAACAAGGTTAGGATTAGGAGATATGAAACTTGGTGGTTGAATGTTAAGCGCAATGTTGTGAAGGAAATTCATATAAATTTTGAGACTTATGGTGTAGTTATGATGAAATTTATGCACAAATATACAGAATCTAGTGTGATTAATCTTGTTTAAGGACCTTAAATCTTTTTGTGTCAATTTCAGAAGAATGAGGAGTAGAAAAGATGAAAATTGAGGGAATCTGTGTAAAATGAGCTCTGGATCCCTAGCCCAAGCGATAATTGCTAATTTTGGAGGCCAAATCTCTGCATGTCCCTCGCCCAAGCGAGGGGACTGTCGCTCAAGTGATAATTCTCACTTTTGGATGTCAAAATTTATGTGTGTCTCTCGCCCAAGCGAGAAAGACAGGTTCAAAACTCTGATTCTCTCGCTCGAGCGAGAGATTTGTCGCTCAAGCTAGAAGATTTTCTAAATACTGAAATTTTTTCTCTCGCTCGAGTGAGAGACTAGAAGTCTGGAACAAATATAGGCGGTTACGAAAAGCAAATGGGGGTTATCCAACCATTTTCCAAGCTTTTTCCACACGAATTTAGAGAGAGAAACACCAGAGAGGAGGAGAGAAGTTGTGGGAACGACTTTAGATCTATAATTTCTTGTATTTTCTCATGATAAGAGTGTTGTAATGGCAAGGATGAATGACTAGTTCATCAATGTTGGGATTGAAATGTAATCTTTTAACTTTTGTACTCCTAGATTCAATTCTTTAATGCGTTCAATTATTTGATTTTGGGAAGTTTATTCCGTGCTTGATACTTGAATTTACTTTGCTACTGAATTCTTGATCTTAGATCTAAGTTTAACTAGAAAGTTGAACTTGATATCGAATCTGGTTTATCTTCCTTGATACATCATTGCTCTAGGAATGAACAATGATGCATGATTTGCTTTTATATTAAACTTAGGGCTAGATAATTGGTTAAATAACCAAGGAATTGGTATCTGAGTAATTATCTAAGGATTTTATACTCAAAGAATTGATATAAATGATTCAAAGAAAATGTGCATCAAAATATATAATTTCACAAATCTTGAGGAATTGAATCGAAGGTTTGCAAAGGAAAAGAAAGATGAACTTCAATCCCAACTCATTTAATTTCATAGTTTAAATTCTACATTTTTACAATTCTATTCAAAAACCAAATGAATATCAAAACTTTAAATTTTGTAAATATATACTTAATCTACTTCTTCAAGAATTAGTATAAATCCACTCTGCTCTCTAAGGATTATATCCTGGTATTTACTGGATTTATTACTTGAACGATACAGTTCACTTGCCGTACCAAAAATACCAATATTGAACCATATAAACTATTTCAGATAGGTCTCTATGTAAGAATGCATTATTGACATCTAATAGTTTGAGAAACCAGTTGTGTAAAGAGGCCAAAACAAGAACTAATCTAATGGTTAAAATCCTAGCAACAAGGGAGAATGTGTCCAAGTAGTCTACTCCCTCAATTTGGGTATAACCTTTGACAACTAGCCTAGCCTTATACCTTTCTATAGTTTCATCAGCTTTGTATTTGGTTTTAAAAACCCATTTGCATCCAATGGGTTTCTTGGTGTCAAGTAATTTAGTGAGAATCCAGGTATGATTCTCTTGTAGTGCAACCAATTCTTTGGAAATGGCAGCCTGCCAATGAGGGAACTTAATGGCTTGAGAATAAGTCCTAGGTTTTGTATTAGTGGAAACAGACAGGATGGTGGACTTATAGTTGGATGAAATTTAGGAGGATAAAGGATAGGGATGTTGAGAAGGGATGTGAGTATGATTGAGTAGAGCACAATGGTAATCAGCTAGGTAGGTGGGAGGTTTTTGAGTTCTAGTACTCCTTCTGATTTGTTGAGGAGGTGAAACTAGAGGATTGTCATTGTGGTTGAAAGTAGTGGTGGTTTCAAGAATATGGTCAGAAGGACACACAACATTGCGTTCTTCTTTAGCAGGTATAGGCAAAATATCATCATAATAAGTATCCTCAGAGATGGGAGCAACCGAATCAGAAGGGTTGGTATGGGGGGTGGTGAGGTTCTGTTTTGTAAGTAAAAACAAATTCATAAAAGAATATATTCCTAGTGATTTCTAAGGCTCGTGAAGTAAGATTAAGAACTATGTATCCCTTCACACCTTCCTTATATCGTAAGAAAATAGATTTTGAGGCTCTTGGATCTAACTTATCTCTAGAATGATTATGAGTTCCTGCATAGTGTTAAGTGCCATTCTGTGAATGAAATGTATATGATTTTGGGGCACTTAGTGTGTAGTCATGATGAAAATTGTGTACAACTCCCAAGAACTTAGTTTAATTTTGTCTTGTTTAGGAACTTACATGTGTTTATGTCAATTGCAGAATAAGAAGCATGAAAAAAGAGGAGAAAAATGAGAAGTTTGGGGTTTTTGAATACTGCATCCCTCGCCTGAGCCACAACCTCGCCCAAGTAGGAAGAATGTCCCTCGCCCAAGCGAGGGGATCCGGTTTATCTTCCTTGATACATCATTGTTCTAGGAATGGACAATAATCTATGAATTGCTTTTACATTAAACTTAAGGCTAGATAATTGGTTAAATATCCAATGAATTGGTATTTGAGTAATTATCTAAGGATTTTGTACTCAAGGAAGTGATACAAATCATTCGAAGAACATGTGCATCAAAATCTATAATTGCATAAGTTAATGGGAATTGAATCTAAGGATTGCAAATGTAAAGAAAGATGAACTTCAATCCAAACTCATTTAATTTCATAGTTTAACTTTTACATATTAACATCTATATTCAAAAACCAAATGAACATTGAAATCTCACATCTTGTAAATACATACTTGATCTACTTATTTAGGAATTAGTATAAATCTACTCTGCTATCTGAGGAAGATATCCCGATATTTATCGGATTTTGTTACTTGAACGATACGGTTCACTTGTTGTACCAAAAATATCAACACATAGCATAAAGACCCAAAAATTCTTAATTGGTGTAAGTCTGGTTGTCTATGATTCAAAACTTCATAGGGAAATTTCTTGCTTAAAACATGAGTATGGAGAATATTGATAGTATGAACAACATGTCTTAAAGCATATGACCAATGAATCTTTGGTAAATAACTTGAATCAAAAGGGGCCTAACTACATTTAGAATATGTTGACGCTTCCTCTTAACAATACCATTTTGTTGAGGAGTATAAGTGCAACCAGTTTGATGCAAAATACCCTTACTTTCATAAAAGGGTTTCATAGAAAATTCAGGATCATTATCACTCCTTATAGTTTTGATATTGGTGCTGAATTGGGTGTGTATCATGTTTATAAGATTTTGTAGAGTTTTGGAAGTTTCTCCTTTAGATTTCATAAGATACATCCAAGTATATCTAGCATGATCATCAACAATGGTTAAAAAGTACCTATAATCATGTATGGAAGAAATAGAAAGGGGCCCCCATATATCAACATGTATCAAATCAAAGCACTTAACAGAACATGTATTGCTTATGGGAAATGGGAGTTTCTTTTGCTTAGCAATATGACAAATGTCATAAATATGAGACTTATCAAGAGTAATAAAAGGAAAATTATTCTGTAAAGTATGCATACATCCTAAGGAGGCACGTCCTAGTATATAATGCCATAAACTTGAAGAAGTAATATTAGTACAAACAAAATTAGAGTAATCAACTCTATGAAAAAGGATGTTTGTTCTAAGCACATATAATCCATTTGATACTTTAGCTGTACTAATCATCCTCAAGGTCTTCTTCTCTTGAATTATGCAGCAATGTTCATCAAAAGATAAGATACAAGATGATATGGCAGTAAGTTTAGGTATAGACAGTAAATTGTATGAAAAAGTTGGCAAATATAGAACATTATGAATATCTAATCCAAGAAAGAGGGATATGGTTCCAGATATGCGTGTAATTATTTTAAGACCATTAGGCAATTTTATTTTAAGAGGTTTGATTTTATTATAAGCATAAAAGTAGGATAGATTTGAATTGATGTGGTCAGTAGCCCCACTATCAAGAATTCAATACATGAATTTGTGACTAAAGTTAGTGTTACCTCCAATTTCCCCATTTTGTGGCATAGATATTGCAGATAGGATGTTTGCAGCAACATGATTCTTTGAATGTTCACCTTGTCCTCCAATAGTCTTATTTTGCTGGAGCATATTCACCAATCCTTCTTATTGTTCCTTGCTTAAGCCAAAAATAGATTCATTGTGTGTAGTCTTGTAACTTGTGTGCTGGCTGCAATTCTTGCTATCTTAATCACCAATATCATTCTGAATGGAATTAGCTTGTTCTCCTTTTATGTTTGTGAAATTTGCTGGATAGCCATGCAATTTGTAACAAGTTTCCATAGTGTGTCCTATTTTCTTGCAATGTGTACAGAATTTCTCCGCACTTGCAGGCTTGCTTCATGCACCCTTTCCATAGGTATTCTGATTTCCCCTTCCTTTATTCATGTTGTATCTCCTTGATGATCCACCCCTTTTCCAAGATCCAGTGATTGCCATGGCCTTTGAGTCAACCTCATTCCCAAAAATATGTCTCTCTTGTTGAATTATTAAAGAGAAGACCTTTCTTAAACATGGCAGAGGTTCAAGTATCATAATCTAAGACCTTAAACCCTGCATAGGTATCATTCAATCCCTTAAGGAATGCAATGACCCTATCTTCAATGAAATATTTCTTGTAATCAGGTAATGCCTTACATATGCACTTAGGCAGAGGCCTAAAATTGTCCAATTCATCCCAAAGAATTTTCAATTGGGTGAAGTAATTGGAGATATCAAGATCTCATTATCTAAAATTTGAAATAGATTGTTGCAACTCTGCAATTCTATAAAGGTTACCTTGTGAAAACCTTTCTTCAAGTTCCTCCTAAACTTCATAGGCCTTGTCCATCCACACTATGCTTTGAGCAATGTGTGGAGTAATAGACTTGGTGATCCATGAGATGACCATATTCTTTGCTCTCTCCCAAGCCTTATATGTAGAATCTTTCTTTGGTGGCATAAGGATGTTTCCATCAATTAGTGCTAGCTCTTGCTTGGATATGAGGCTTTTCTTCATAAGTATGCTCCAATGGCTGTAATTCTCACCATTCAGAAGGGGGAACTAAGGCACTTGCTGGATGATCTAAAGGGTGGACAAAATAAGGGGACCCTGGGTCTTATGATGGATCCATTGAGCCAATAGTGATTGGCATTGTTGAAGAGATAGTTGATAACATTTCCAAATGTAGCAGAGCTCTTTAGAAGACATCTGATACCATCTAAGAAAATCTCTACCTTCTTGAAGATGAATGCAATGTAACAAGAACACAAGAAAATCTTGTGATATGTGAACAATAAGAAGAATAGAAAAATACATTCATATTATTATTAAGATTCTTGAATTACTTGCATTACAAACAACTAGAGATTACTATTTATAGAAAGCCTAAGGCAATCTAACTAGAATAACGGAAAATGATCACATTGATCATATTTAACATGTGCATAATTATTTGCTTAACAAACAAACAACAAACTTTCTGTCGAGATTGCCCTTGGCTAATGTGCTTGACTTTGTCCAAGTTCTGGTGTGTGGTGATAGGTTTCTAGTGTGGTTTGGCTCGGTCAGATGACCTGATGTCTTGGCCAGGTTGATCATGTCCTGTCTCGATCACAGCTTTGGTCTAGGTGATTGGATTTTCATTTTCTTGGGTCACGATGATATTTTCCTCGACCAAGATGAAATATTCTTCGGTCATGTGTATGTTTTGCTCGGTGAAAGTTGAGTGTGGCTTGATTATGTGGAAGTCAAACATAGGTGGTCTCATGGTTAAGCATATAGTGGAAGTTGGTGTATCTTTGTGTGTGTTGTTTGAGTTGTATTGTTGTATAATGTTTGATAGGTACGTCAAATTTTTGTGAACGTCCCTAAGAGCATTAATCAACTACCAATATATAAATAGAGATTATGATTACAAGTTCTAGCACACCAATCAGTCCATATGATACTTCTAATTTGTACAAATTATAATAAGGAACTTGAACCTACTATACAATATTGATTTTTATCCTCCATTAAATACTAGACAATTTAAATTTTACAATAATATATTTCAAGTATAATCGACATCTATGATTAATTCAATTTCTTCATAATTCCTTCCTTGTGGCCACTATGAAGGAGAAGAATTTTAATTTCCTTTTATTGTCGTGTATATTAGGGTTTTTTAGTCTGTTTAATTTGTGGATCTGGGAAGAAAATCTTTTGTTTTGGAAAACAAAGGTAAAGGGTGAAGATGATTTTATGTGATGGAATGTTTGTTTTCGATTAAAGAAGACATGTGTATATGAAGGTGGAGATGAAGAGATGATTAGATTAATAAAATGAACAAAATGACATCATTTTAAGGTTCCTAGAGCATATGTTAGATGCTTAGTGGTGTCGTTAAAAAAACTTTGTTTACTTATCTCAAGAGTCTATTCATAGAAGAAAAAGTAAACTGAAAAAATTTGAAGAACCAAAGTTAGAAAACAAATTAAATTAGAGAAACAAAATAATAATTTCACTAAAATTATTAAAATAAAAAAGTGAGACAAACCTAACAGTTAAAGTAACAAAAAACATTGATAATCTATTGAGTTAATGTGTTAGCCTAATGTTAGAAAAATGTCATAGTTAGTTAATGTTTTCACTATTTGTGATAGTTACTTAACTCAATACATTAGGCTAAAAACATTAACTAACAAATAAAAACATTTATAATCTATTGAGTTGATGACAAAATGGGCCTAAAGAATGGTAACCCTCAAAAAGCCCAATAGTGAATCACCATCCCTCCTTGGTGAAGAAAATGGTGCTTTCATGTCTTCTCCTCAAACAAACCAAAACAATGGCAGAAGAAGCAAAACCCACAAATGAGTATTGTAGCAGTAGCAGTGAAGAAGATGGTGATGCAGCATGGAAAGCAGCCATTAATTCCATTGCTCAAACTACCACTTTTGTTTCTTCCTTTAAATCAGTAACCAAACACAGAGACAGTAATGATAATAACAACAACGATGATGGTCAAGACCATAAACCCAAAACGCAACTTATTAAGCACTACCAAATCAAGGTAATGTTTTTTGAAGTGTTTTAGTTTTTATCTTGAGATTGTTGTTATTTTTTTTATACTTATGCAAATGGGATACCAGAATGTATTGTTGTTGATTGGTGGTAGATTTAGAGTTAGAAAGTTTGTTTTTTTACATGATTTAGGATAAGGTATTATGGCGTTGTTTGATGTATTTAGCGGATTTCATCTAGTTGAAAGGGGTTGGGTTGATTTATGATTGTTTTATAGAGACGTTAGAAGTCATGTCCTTAATCTGTTGTTGTTTTCTGGTCTTTACTTTTGTCAATTTAGCCTCAAGCCGAAACATACTTTGTTGAAAATTGCTCTTGTTTACTCGATGAAAAGCATCCATGTTGGTTCTAATAATGCTCACCGGGTTGAAGCCATGGGTAGTTTTATGAAGGGACAAAGACTTTGGAGATATGTAACAAGTGGCATTTAGTGCCCAAAGGATGAGACTGTCGAACGTTTTGCTGATAAGTTAGAAGAATATGGAAGTAAGAATCGTAAGATTATCATTTGGTTTTGAAAAACCTCCATTCCCAGAATTCATTTGCAGTTTGGATGCTTTGAGACTGCCAAAGGGGTATATAAGGTAATCCCAAGAATCACTATGCCAGTTCTGACCTCTCTTATCAGTACAGAATGTTGAAGGATCCTAACAGTTTGGTGGAGCAAATACCTAGTCAAGCTAGCTATATTTTCTTTTTTGCTCAGATGGATGCTGTTTGGGATCAAAATATACATTACATTATGTGAACCAACTATGAAGGATGCTAGTGATTCCAAGTTGTATGAGGACTTTCATAAGTCATAACCATATCCGACTCAATTTCCTGATGGCCCTCACTGATGACTATGAACCTGTTGGAGCATCTCTGATACACCAAAATCCACTCCCTACAATTGAGGATGCTCTCTGTCGCGTTAAGTGTAAAGAAATCAGATTGGGCTTTCCGCTTTAAAGTAGACTTAGCCTATATAGTTACTGATAAGGGAGGAAAATATTTTCATTACTGGTGCAAACATAGACATGCCCTTTATGAATGCCTCAGCGTAGAGTGTTGCACCTGTAAGAAGAATAGTCATATTTTAAGCAATTTCCCTTTTCTAGTCTACTGCTACTGTAAATTGTCAAGACTCAGGCCACTTGATCGAGTATGTCCTACTCGCCCACCAAGACCTAATCTAAGTAAGTATCAACACTGCCCCTGTTCCTCTGCCTCCAAGGTCGTGCTTGATGCCACCTCTGCCAATGCAGTATCCTCGTCTACTCCCTAGATATCGTTTTCTGCTACTGACCTTTAGTCCTTGGCGTGCTCAAATAGGTTTTTTTCTCATTTTGGCTGCACTCTTACTTCCCTAGCAACCATACTGTAATAATCGTTGGTTTTTTTATTATAATTGTTGTAATGATATGTTTTCCTCATCTCCTGCCTTCTCCTCCCTATCCTCTAGAGATAACAGCTGTTCTATTCACGCTTCTAAGGGCTTCTTATGGAAGAAAATGGTAAGGTCTCCATTTCTCTTCCTATGTTTACCTTATCTAAAACTTGTTTAATTCCTAACTTGAACTTTAACCTCATCTGAATCTGACATCTCCGACGGACAACCTTGTGACATTGGTTATGTTGTCTTAGTCTCCTCTACTCATTGTTCTCTGAAGGATCCACGGGCAGGGAAGATCATTGGGAATGGTGGTAAAGCGGAAGACTGCTTGAGCTTACCACACTCCATGTTTCTCGTTCCCCTGTGTTCAATCTTTGGGTTGTTTCTACAACCTCTTCTATTCAACTATTAAAAGTTTTTCGGCAAGATACTGCTTTGATACTATGTTGAGAATAAAGAAATGAAGAGAAAAATCAGCTGTGGAAAAGTGTCCTGTACTCCTGTATATCTCTTTTGAATATCATTCACAAATTAATACCTATTTAGTCTTAGACTTTTACTATTGTAGTATAGTGATATACAAGATACAAATAAATAAGAGGGTCCTAAAATACAGAAAGCATAACTTAATTACACATAAAAATTATGCTTCGATAAATGATAGTACATTATCATGTCTGCAATGACTAAAGCTAGCTTATAACACATGACATTATTGTCTTTATTTTAAATTTGTATCTTTATGTAAAATTTATTAATCTATGTCATATCTTAGTTGGGTCGTGTCTTATAATATTTTGAATTTGCTGTGTTGTGTATTGGTGTCATGCCATGTCTGTGCTGTGATTCCTAGATTATGGGGTGGTTCATGTTCTGAACAGGTAGCTTGGTTAGTTGCATCACCTCTTTTTTCCTCTGTTCCAAATTATGGAATCTTGGTATGCAACTCTGGCCGGTGCTGCCTCCCGTCTTTCCTGGTCTTTTGGTAATATGATGTTGTTCTGGGCAGGCACAAAAGCTTTTGAATGACATATTGGAAAAAACAATAGATGTTGTGGAAGAACCTGCCTTCATCCTGAATGAAGATACCAAGACCGAAGAAGGTGGCATTCGCTTGTTTAGACATTCTCAACCTGGAATAGTGTTTGATCCTGAAGGTAAGTGAGCCTTACATTACTGGCTTAACAACTGTTGCAATTGCTTGCTATATGTATAAATGGTTGGTTTTAGATTTTGAATAGTTTCGATTGTTCCTATTTACTTTGGTAGTTGGTTTTTTATGTAATGTTGTTGCGGGCAGTAGGTCACAACGACCAGTGTTTTTGACATGCAAATAAAAAAAATACTCCGATATAAAGTGCTTTTAGCAAAATTACTACTTTCTCAGAATAAAGGACACCAAATGCCAATTGTTGAGAAGTGTAATCGAGAACAGTATACATCTCTTTTTTTCACTCTGTAATCTATTGTTTGTTGGCATCGTAATTCAGAAGACTATACTTTCGTCTCATTTTGCTTTCTGATATATTGCTATGTGAAATTTGCTACTTAGTCAACCATTTAAAAGTTGTCAGTCCTTATGCGTAAGTCACTAGCTAGCCACGAGCAGCATGGTTGGGGGCTTGTGGACCCTCTGCTATAACTTATGACTCTTTGGTCTGGCACGGCTACCGCACCATAATTCTGGTCCAGGTTATCAAGTGGACCATATAATTATGTATGGTGAAGAAATGTATATTTTTCCCATCACTGGTTTATAGGAAAAAACCGTTAGAAGTTAAGTCAGTGATGTAGTAAACAACTGGCTGTGATATGTTCTCGCGAATTATTGGTTTGAGAGGAACTAAACGGAACTTCTTGAAGGTTGAACTTAATCCAATATCTTCCACCCCCTATTGCTGCCAAACTGGTTCTTATATTTTACTTTTGCACAAACTTTCACATTCAGCAAGTTTGATAATCCATGTTTGTAATAGAATTATATTCCTTTTTTCAATATAAATAAAACGTTGAATAGGGGTTAACAATCTATCAACTCTGTTCGATTTTATTTTTTTTCTTGGTTATACCAAAAAAATTCTGCTCGTTCTTGTGATATTACCAGATTGCATTTGTATGTGGCTTAAATTTATATGTTTATGCCTGCAGATGAACCCCATTCCCCGAGGAAACGACCTAGAATACTTCCCGGAGCAGATATTGATGAGAAATCGAAGAAGGTCTTTTGTGCTTATCATTTCTTTATCATGTTCATATTTCAGTTATTTTCTTAATGACTATGTGCAACCTCAACAGTTTAAAAAGAGGATTCGGTCTGTTACTGTTGACGGGAAAGATTTAATGGCTACAGCGAATGATGCATGCAAGAAATCATTGGCTAGACTAGAAGCTAAAGATGCAGCAGCAAAAGCTAAAGCCAGGAGAGAAGAGGAAAGAATTGAGAACTTAAAAAAGATTAGGGGAGAGAGGTGGCTGCCTTCCATGACCAATGAGATGCCAGTTAAATATCGAAATGAGATGCCCGTTAAATATCGAAATGAGATGCCGGTTAAATATCATCGGTAGCATCGTCTGCAGAAGACCATGCTCTTAAATTGGATGCTAGTTTTATCTGAACATCCACCGGAGCTTGTTATACCCAAAACAATGTGATGTCTTTATAGAATTATAATGGGAACACAATCAAGTGCATTTGACTTGTTTTAGTTTAACAAAAGGTCTTGAGTTGGAATTCATGGATGTGTTGAATATTTAGTAGTCAAAGTTTTGTCGCTCATAGTGGTCTTACCCGACTCGTTGTTTCTGTAATATGCGATTCATACTTGAATTATAATGATAACATCATTATCTTCTAAAGTCCGGAATGTCTATGACAAACGATCTTTTAGGCTTGCTTGTTAGTGGAGCCGGACTTGCACGAACGTGTACAAAAGAGAAACAAAAACAACTATTATATTTTTTTGAAAGTGGTTGTTAAAAAGACATTGATACATTGAGATTTTAGAACTACAAATGGGAGTGAAGTGGGTGATAGGAAGTTTTTTTTTGTTTTCCACAGGTATCCTCGCACTTAAGGTAATCCTGTTCGAGCTCGAACCCAGGTTCTTACTTAAGGGGAATCAAGCATGTACCACTTGAACCAACGCCCGTTGGAGGGTGATAGGAAGTGAAGAGGAAGTTACAAAGTCAAAATGATAACTAAATAATATAAATATTTGAATTACAAGAGATTGAATGAAGATCTTGCCACCTGAATTTAAATGAGTACGGAAAATGTTTTTTATATTGTTGGTTAATTGTCTATTATCTATATATTAAAAAATATTATCTTGTAAAACTCAAAGGATGAAGTAGATGATATAAAAACTTGAGGATGTAAATATTTTTCTATGATACATTATTTATTATTTATGTTATATCATTTGACTTATTATTGTGGTTGATAAGCTAATAGTATAAAAAATTATTATATACACATTCATTAATCTCTAAAACTTTACCTTGATCATTTTTATCTATACAGGCAAAAATTTGGATTAGTTTCCTAAGTTGTTTTTCGTTTTCAAATTGGTTGAATAAGTTTTTTTATTTCAAATTAGTCCTTTCATGTTATTTTCTTCTTCAAATTTGTCATCTAAGTTATTTTTGTCTCAAATTGGCCCAATAAGTTGTTTTCTTTTAATCCTATAACTTTAAATTCATTTATAATAGTACTATTTTAGAAAATTTATAAA
This sequence comes from Lupinus angustifolius, assembly GCF_001865875.1. Lineage (NCBI taxonomy): Eukaryota > Viridiplantae > Streptophyta > Magnoliopsida > Fabales > Fabaceae > Lupinus > Lupinus angustifolius. The sequence goes on along the minus strand of NW_017727831.1, from coordinate 120,272 downwards.
GAGGGATTTTGAAGATATTTTATACTGTGAATCCAATTTTCAATCTATTCTATATACTATATAATAAAATAAACTCTTTTAATATCATTATTTCTCACATGTCACTTTTTTCTTAATTTTTTTATTGATTTGTTTATTTATTTTCTACATTTGCTCTTTAGTAGATATGTTCTTTTTTTATTGATTTTTTGTTTATATTTCATTGATATGTTTATTTTGTAGACATGTTCCCATTGATTTCATTATTTTATAGATTTGTTTTTTATTGATTTAATTCTTTCATTGTTGTTTTCTATTGCTCTTTTGGTCTCATATTGATCATTATAATACAATTAGTTTATTTTATATTGATTATTTTTGAAGAGCTCAATAAAGGGAGATTTCTAGAGTATTGAAGCGACATAAATATTGCAAATCAGTTGCCTATATCACTCATATTATCCTCAATAGTCTCTTAATTAAAATTAAAATTGATTTAAATCCCTATTTTTTCTTCAAAAATTTGGATTAAGTACGTATGTTTATTCCTTTGTATAAAGTTTTAACCACTCCTACCATTTTTTAGTTTTCATTGTTTATATTATATGTTTGAGAAACATTATTTTCCCCCATGTATCTTTAATCTTTATTTTTTCCATATATCTTTAATCTTTATTTTTTCATTGTTTGTGTTATATATTTTACAAAGATCCAAAATGTGTATTCTTTATTGTTTCTTTCCTTCTATATGTGTTCTTGTTTCCTATTACTTGATGGCCAAAACGTTGTCATTGTCCCACCCAATGTAAATTTTTCTCATTTATTTTATTTTGTAGTTATGTTCTTATTTTTTTCCATTGATTTTTATGTTTATTTTTTTATTGATTTGTTTATTTATTTTATAGATCTACTCTTATTTTGTAGACAAGTTCTTATTTTTCCATTGATTTTTTGGTATATTTTTCATTGATTTATTTATTTCTAGATCTTTTCCCATTGATTTCATTATTTTATATATTTATTCTCATTGATTTCATTATTTTATATATTTATTTTCATTCATTTCATTCTTTCATTGATGTTTGTTTTTGCTCTTTTGATCTCATGCATAGTGATTATTATTGTGCAATTATTAGTTCATTTCATATTGATAATTTTTTAAGAGCTGAATAGGGGAGATTTTTATAGCATTGAAGCAACATAAATGTTGCAAATTAGTTGTCTATGTAACCCATATTATTCTTAGCAATATCTTAATTAATATTAAAATTGATTTCAATATCTAGTTTTTCTTCAAAAAATTGTGTTAAGTACATAATATTCATATTTATCATCAATTGCTTGAGTTTATTATTTCCAGTTGTTACTATGTAATAAGTTCATTTCTAACTGACAAAGATTATCTTATATTCTTTTGCTAGAAGAGTAGAATATATGTAGAAGTGAAGAAAATAATAATTATAGAGTTGTTGAGTGTTCAAGAAGATTAGTGATCCTTTTGTGTTTTTTACTTTCAATTCTCCCATTATATTTGTATCATTTGTTTGTTGTGCTATTATTACATAGATTTTGATTATTAATTTGATTTCATAAAAATAAACATGGAGACAAAATTTTAATTTGACTCAATTCCAATTTTTTTATTTTTACAACTAAACTTTAGCAAGTTGTAATTTACTGTTGAACTCTAGCAAGCTATAATCTTTATGTAATTCCCAATTATGCCTACTTATTTAATTGAAAGTATGATTTACAATTGATAATATGATGTACCATGTTTATCAATATAAAAAAAAATATACAGTGTAAAGGTTTTTTACACTGTCATTGTATCATCCACCATTAATTTTTATTCATCATTAAATTTTAAATAAAAATAATACAAATGAGTGATGAATGATGCACTGATTGTGCATAAATTTTTATACTATCAATACACACATTTACACTCTATCAATATTTGGCCAATTGATCTTTGGCAACAGTTTTCCACCAATGTTGTTTACCATCACATATGGCTACATTAATACAGTTGTGTTGAACCATTTCATATCAGTGTTAATAATAGTTTATTACAAATTCATATCAAATATATAGGTTGAGATTAATTTAAAATCATACCTCATATAAAACAAGTTTTAAAGAATAAGTATAATTTTGCTAAACATATACAACTAAAATTGATTATTTATACTATAATCTATAAAAAAAAAAATCTCTTGTTGAGTTATTTGACACAATCAAAAATCACTTATTCAGCTATCTTGGAAGTTGTTTGAGTTTTCATATATTTTAGTATCACAATTTTGTCAACTTCTATCTTACTGAAAGTCGTACTGAGTTTTGATAAAATTACTAGGTTTCATAATAATCCTATCAATTATACGAAATTTATCGTGAAAAGAGTGGATATGAAAGTTCATTATTTTATTATATGGTTTTTAATGGTGTTGACATTGCAAGTATATGACTTTTAGAATATATCGCAGAAAAGTTTATGACAATTTTTTTGTTTGTGTTTTCTTTGTCACATATTTAACAGGGAGTTTTACAATATCATAATTATTTATTTTTTTTATATATTTGAACATGTTTGATAATGTGAATGTGCGTGTAACATATATGTTATTAACCATGTGAATACACGACTAACATGTATGTTATTAACAATTAGAGTACATGAGGAATATATGTGCTCTCAACCATGTAATAAAAAAAATATTATCCCATGCAAATGCACGAGTAGTTATGATTGATAAATGACTTATAATAAAAAGCTTATCGATAGGATCAAAATGTGATAAAAAGAATAACAATATCAACTTAAAAACAAACAAATAACTTTAATGTTGAGTCTAATATTATTACCGAAACATATATAGGAGTTACTCACGTGAGAACAATGCATTATTTTGATAAATAGAAATATTTAAAATGAATAATAGATCTTATTTGAATGATCAAGATTAACAGATAAAATCATATGATAATCATGTACCAATAATTAACTTTTAATCTGAATCATTGATGATTAGTTATAAGATCCAGATTTATCGTTCGTACAATTTTTATATAAGAACTATTCTCACTAAATTAACTTTGTTTATATATATTATTGTTGGAACAAAGAGTGTAACGCCCCGAAAAATACTTCTCAAAAATATTGCGGAAAAATGGGTAATTTTTTTTTTTTTTTGAATAAAGAGGTTGTATAAAATTGTTTCCTTTTAAAACCTTCATTTTCCGGGACATCACTTTAAGTAACTCAAATGCGGAAAATCAACGTATCGTTATCGAATGATAACTTAACCTGATTCACAATTTCCTGAATAACACAATGCATATAAACGGTTAAGTCATCTTTAGTTCATACAAACTAAGTCAACAAAGGCGGAAACTACATCACCACTAACATATACAAAATCCAACAAGAAAGGGCGGAAATATTAATCATCACCAAAAGTCATTAAATGATAAACAACTCCTAGTAGCTAACTCCAAAGCTAGGGTGCTGCCTCTCCTCAATTCCACATGCCCCATCCTGGAACGTCACGGACGGGTAGCTCCAAATCCGAGCACAGCTGTCTACCTGACGAGCACACGTCCGAAAAGCAAGCAATAGAAAAAGAAGAGAAATAGAGAGTAAGACATCTAATGAACATAAATTCATTGACGGCATGGACTTA
>NW_017727831.1:115959-116507 GCF_001865875.1 Lupinus angustifolius | reverse complement strand
CTATTTAATTCCAACACCTTGAATACTTTACTTTTTATTTCAATTACGGTGTTATACCAAAATGGTTTTTATCACATACCCATACTAGGGTTATCACATACTCAACCAATTAATCCAAATGGTCAATCACAATCACTGTCTCTCGCCCAAGCGAGGACCCTTCGCTCAAGCGAAAATTCAATCAACAATACCATTTTAAAACTGGGCATCTCTCGCTCAAGCGAGGCCCTCTAGCCCAAGCGACAATTCATCTTTAAATTTCAATTAAACTTAAGCCTTCCTCGCCCAAGCGAGGCCCCTTCTCGCTCAAGCGAGACATCATTAAAATCCTGAATTTTTTTTTTCTTTTTAATTTTTTTTTTTCCGAAGTGAAACTTTTGCTCGCCCACACGAGGGATGTCCAGAATTTCATCAAATTCCTGGGTTTTTTTTTTCCGCCTAAGCGAGACCATTGCTCACCCAGGCGAGGCTTGCTCGCCCGAGCGAGGATTTGGCGCCCGGGCGAGGAGTTCCAGAACCAAAAACTTCCCCTCGCCCAGTCCTCGCCC